>NC_092711.1:69841262-69952845 GCF_047496885.1 Scyliorhinus torazame | reverse complement strand
TTTCACCTCATGGGGGATTCAAGAGGGAGTGGGCAGATTGTCAGATTAAATGGTCCCCCATTGATGATGAGAAATGTCTTCCCTCAGAGGGTGGTTAGTCTTTGCAATTCTCTTCCCCAGAGAGCAGTGGAGGCTGCATCATTAAATATATACAAGGCCCAGTTAGAGTTTTGATCGAAAAGGGAGTCGAGGGTTTTCATAGAATTTACAGTGCAGAAGGAGGCCATTTGGCCCATCGAGTCTGCACCAGCTCTTGGAAAGAGCACCCTACCCAAGGTCAACACCTCCACCCTATCCCCATAACCCAGTAATCCCACCCAACACTAAGGCCAATTTTGGACACTAAGGGCAATTTATCATAGCCAATCCACCTTAACTGCACATCTTTGGACTGTGTGAGGAAACCGGAGCGCCCGGAGGAAACCCACGCACACACGGGGAGGATGTGCAGACTCCGCACAGACAGTGACCCAAGCCAGGAATCGAACCTGGGACCCCGGAGCTGTGAAGCAATTGTACTATCCACAATGCTACCGTGTGGATGACACGCAGGATAGTGGAGTTAACGAAACAATCAGATCAACTATGACCTTATTGAATGGAAGAGCAGGCTTGATGGGCCGAATGGCCTGCTCTTATTTTCTATGTTATGGTCTCTGTGTCGAGGACATGAAGCGGTGTGTATTGATCTATTGATCAACATGAATTAGCACATTGAGGAGAATTGGGAGGTGTAGATAAGTGAGAATGTGGGAGACAGAGTTTTGGGGAATGAGAGTGGAAAGAATGTTCCAGAGAACCTAGAATTGTCTGTTCTGAATTTCTCTTCTGTATTTACAGTGATGTCATTTGTAAACTCCTTTTATAGAATATGAGAAGGGGAGGATTTGGGGACAGAAATCTCAGAACAAACGTCACATCAAGATCTGACAGTCACTCGATTCATTTGGACGTGAAAACCATCAGGCATTTTAACATCGGTGTGACTGGGAAAGCTCCGAGACCCACACAACACACACCCGAGTGAGAGAGTTCCAGTGAACTGACTGTGGAAAGAGCTTTAACCAGTTACACAGGATGAAAATTATAACACCATTCACAAAGGGGAGAAACCGCACACATGCTCTGTGTGTGGATGAGGCTTCAACTGATTGTCCAGCCTGGAGAGATAAGGACACCGGCACCTTGGAGAAACCGTGGAAATGTGGGGTCTGTGGGAAGAGATTCAGAACTCCATCTGAGCTGGAAACACATTGACGCAGTCACACAGGAGAGAGGCCGTTCATCTGCTCCAAGTGTGGAAATGGATTTGCTCAGTCAGCCACTCTGCTGACACACCAGCGGGTTCACAGCAGAGAGAGGCTGTTCATCTGTTCTCAATGTGGGAAGGGATTCACTAATTCATCCACTCTGCTGAGACACCAGTGAGTTCACACTGGGGAGAGACCGTTCATTTGCTGTGACTGTGGGAAGGGATTTAAAGATTCCTCCACCTTGCTGACACACCGGTGAGTTCACACTGGGGAGAAACCGTTCACCTGTTCAGGGTGTAAGAAGGGATTCCGTGATTTATTCATCCTGCTCACCCACCAGCGAGTTCACAGCGGAGAGAGACCATTCAGCTGCTCTGTGTGTGGGAAGAGATTCACTCAGTCTTCGAATCTGCAGAAACACCAGCGAGTTTGTTCTGGACTGAAGCCTTTCACCTGCTCGGAGTGTGGGAAGCGATTCCGTGATTCATTCCATCTGCTGACACACCAGCGGGTTCACACAGGGGAGAGGCCGTTCGCCTGCTCCATGTGTCAGAAGAGATTGACTCATTCATCCACCCTGCTGACACACCAGCGAGTTCACACTGGGGAGAGGCCGTTCACCTGCTCCATGTGTGAGAAGAGATTCACTCATTCATCCACCCTGCTGACACACCAGCGGGTTCACACTGGGGAGAAACCGTTCACCTGTTCTGTGTGTGGAAAGGGATTCACTTGATTTTCAAATTTTCTGAAGCACCAGCGAGTTCACTCTGGGCAGAAGCCGTTCAGCTGCTCCGAGTGTGAGAGGGGAATCATTGATTCCTCCCACCTGCTGAGACACCAGCGAGTTCACAAGTGATTACAGGGGCTGGATTCTGCTGTTGTTAATAATAATCTTTATTATTGTCACAAGTAAGCTTACATTAACACTGCAATGAAGTTACTGTGAAAAGCCCCAAGTTGCCACACTCCGGCGCCTGTTCGGGTACACAGAGCGATAATTCAGAATGTCCAATTCACCTAAGAAACATGTCTTTCGGGACTTGTGGGAGGAAACTGGAAGAAACCCATGTAGACACGGGGAGAACATGCAAACTCCACAGACAGTGACCCAAGCTGGTAATCGAATCCGGGTCCCTGCCACTGTGAAGCAACGTGCTAACCACTGTGCTGCCGTGCCGCCCATCACATTAATCACATCCAGGACTGAACTAGGTTCACTCTGACAGTTGGTGAAGTGGACAAGGGTCTATTTCTGCTGGACTGGCCGGTCTTACAACTTTGCTTCCAGTAGCTGATGTTCTTTCAGCCTGGGAGTGCACGTTTCCACTAAAATGATGGGTTTGTCATGGATATAAATGACATCGGTGACTATGTGGTGGGGGTTTTAGGATCAGTCCGCTTGGATGACACAAAGATTAGCCGGGTAGTTACTAGTGAGGTTGAGTGTGTTGGGTTATAGGAAGATCTCGATGGGATGGTCAAAATGGTAAAAATTGGCCGATGGAATTTAACCTGGTAAAGTTCGAGATGATACACATTGGAAGGAGTACTATGACAAGGAAGTATTCAGTGAATGGCCTGACACTGGGAAGTTCCGAGAAACAAAGAGACTTTGACGTGTTTGTTTAGAGATACTGAAGGCTGAAGGGCAGGTTAACAGGTTGGTGATAATGGCATATGGGACACTTGCTTTTATCAGTCGAGGCGTAGATTACAAAAGCAGAGAGGTCAGAGAGGGGCTTTTCACAGTAATTTCATTGAAGCCTACTCGTGACCATAAGCGATTATTATTATTATTAGGTCATGTTGGAGTTGTATAGAACTTTGGTGAGGCCACAGCTGGAGTACTGTGAACAATTCTGGTCGCCACATTATAGGAAGGATATGATTGCACTGGAGAGGGTGCAGAGGTGATTCACAAGATGTTGCCTGGGATGGAACATTTAAGTTAGGAAGAGAGGTTGGATAGGCTTGGGGTGTTTTCGCTGGAGCAGAGAAGACTGAGAGGCAACTTGATCGAGTGCACAAAATTATGTGGGGCATGGACAGAGTGGATAGGGAATAGCTGTTCTCCTTAGTTGAAGGGTCAGTTACGAGAGGTCACAAGTTCAAAGCGAGGGGCAGGAGGTTTAGGGTGGATTTGAGGAAAAGCTTTTTTGCCCAGAGGGTGGTGACGGTCTGGAATGCACTGCCTGGGAGGGTGGGACAGGCGGGTTGTGTCACATCCTTTAAAAAGTACCCTGTAAATTAAAATGGGAAAATGTGTCATTTGAACCATGGAAGTCTAGAAAAACTTGAGATTTTAAAAAGTAAAGGATAAGTCCCACAAAGGGATAACAGCAGCAGCTTGTTTGAAATACAGATAGCTTCACAGGCATTAAAGAACACAGCTAGGGACAACTCATCCTGTTTTTCAAGTTAAAAAGACATTCGATCAATTTAAATTCTTAAGTTATATAAAAGGGAACAGTATTTCACACTTCCTTAGAAGTGCATTATTTTACTGAACAGTTAAAAAAGGAACAGCCAGGATCTTAGGTTTAAATTGGGGGATAAATGTTAGGCATGAAACCTTGCTGACGCTAGTTAAAAATGAAACAACTGCTTTCCAGATAAAGAAACACACAAGGTGGAACGTTTATACCATAATTTCCACATTTTTGACGTTAAAACCTTTTTAGCAAATAACCAAGCCGGATAAGGTTAGAGTTACAGGGGGCGACCTGCCGCTGACACCAGCTGACCCTTAAAAGTGCAGAGGCGAACTGCCTCGATCAACACGAGTTCTTACCCAGTATCGAGACTGAAAAAACATCACTAGAGATAGATATCAGACAAGCTGCTGACGAAGCAACAAACAAATTTAGTACCTGCCAAACAAATGCATTACACTTCCAGTGGCAGCCATGGAGGAGGAGGTTGCACATTTGATAGCTCCCGCCTGTAACAGACTTTTGGACCTTTTCCCCCTGTTTTTCTTTTGATTTTATGGGATAAATCAGTGAAAAGTGAGACAGTAAGGAGAAATCCTCCTCCGGTGTGTGGAGAATTGACCAGAAGTGGCCGCGTGAGACAACAAAGTCCTATAAGGGAGACGCAAGAAGAGCTGGTGACACGGGACAGCATGGCGGAGGGCAAGGGCCGCGGGGAGACGGCACAGTTATCGACGGAGCAGCTGGTGAAGTTTTTCGAGGATTGCTTCGCCAAGCTGAAGAAGGACAAGCTGAACCCGATTAAGGCTTCGATTGATCAAGTGGTTCAGAATCAGGAAACCCACGGGAGAGCGATCCAGGAGGTGGAACAAAAGTTGTCCAAGCACGAGGAGTATATAACCGTGCTGGAAAGCAAGGTGGGGATGATGAACGACTGCCAGAAAATAATGCAGGAGAAGCTGGAGGACCTGGAGAATAGGTCCAGGAGGCTTAATCTCAGAATTGTTGGCTTTCCTGAAGGCAGTGAGGGATCAGATGTGACGGACATGTTGGAGAAGTTGATGGGAGCTGGGTCATTCCCTCGGACCCTGGAACAGGACAGAGCGCACATAGCCCTCGCGAGGAAGCCCAGAGCGAACGAGCCGCTGAGGGCCATGGTGATACATTTTCACCGTTTCATGGAGAAGGAACACGTTTTGCGATGGGCCAAGAAAGAACGGAGCAGCAAGTGGGAGAACTGTGAGTTGCGCATCTATCAGAACCTGGGAGCGGATTTGGCTAGAGGCGAGCTGGGTTTAATCGGGCAAAAACAACCCTCTTTAAGAAGGGGGTGAAGTTAGGGATGCTGTACCCTGCCCGTCTGTGGGTCACACATAAGGAACGGGACTTCTACTTTGATACGCCAGACGAAATATGAACCTTTATTAAAGAAATGAAGCTGGAGGTGAATTAAAAGACACTTAAGCCTTGGAGAAGAACTGTGGCAGCGATTTGTGGTGCTGGATTGTATAAATTTAAGTATCTCTATGTGAAATAATGGGCTGTGTGGATGGTTAAAGGTTATCTGTCTTGCAGGGACCTTGTTAGAGGGGGGGATGGGCTTTGAATTTAGTTCTGCTTTTTGGGTGACAATTTTGGAAGTCCCCCGTCCAGGCTGATCACATGGAACGTGAGAGGACTGAATGGGCCGGTCAAGAGGGCTCGCGTGTTTGCGCATTTGAGGGAACTGAAGGCGGACGTGGCAATGCTACAAGGAACACACTTAAAGGTTACGGACCAGACGAGATTGAGGAAGGGGTGGGTTAGCCAAGTGTTCCACTCAGGACTGGACTCAATGATCAGCAAACGAGTGGCATTCAAGGCAGGAAGAATCGTGTCAGACAAGGGGGGTAGGTACATAATGGTGAGTGGGAAACTGGAGGGGGTGCGAGTGGTACTTGTGAACATATATGCTCCGAATGGGACGACGTGGAATTTATGAGGCGGGTGTTAGGTAAGATCCCAGATTTAGAGTCACATAACCTGATCATGGGATCAGTCATTGATCCGGAATTGGACCGGTCAAAATCCAGGACAGGGAGGAGGCTGGCTGCGGCAAAGGAATTGAAGGGTTTTATGGAACAAATGGGGGGAGTAGACCCATGGAGGTTTGGACGGCCGAGGACGAAGGAGTTTTCCTTTTTTTCACATGGCCACAAGGTATACTCTCGCATCGACTTTTTTGTTCTGAGCAGGGCGCTAATACCGAAGGATATTGAGTATTCGGCAATTGCAGTGTCGGATCACGCCCCGCACTGGGTGGATCTACGGATTAGTGTGGAGAGAGGGCAAACTGTGGAGACTGGATGTGGGGCTGCTAGCGGACGAAGCGATCTGTGGGCGGGTTAACAAGTCCATCCAGATCTACCTGGAAACAAATGATAAGGGGGAGGTCTCTGCAGCGACGGTCTGGGAAGCTTTGAAGGCAGTAGTCAGAGGGGAATTAATCTCGATACGGGCCCACAGAAAAAAGGCAGAACGGGCTGAGAGGGATAGATTAGTGGAGGAGATACTCCAGGTATACAGGAGATACTTGGAGGCCCCGGACGCAGGGCTACTGAGGGAGCGGCGGAGGTTACAGGTGGAGTTTCGGTTGTTGACCATCGGGAAAGCAGTGGAACAGTTCAGGAAGGCAAGGGGGGCGATCTATGAGTATGGGCAAAAGGCAAGCAGAATGTTGGCACACCAGCTCAGGAAAAGAGAGGCGGCTAGGGAGATAGGTAAAGTAAAGAGAGACATGGTAATACTGTCCTAGACCCAGCGGGGGTGAACGAGGTGTTTAAGGACTTTTACAGTAAATTATATGAGTCGGAACCTCCGGTTGGGGTGGAGGAAATGAGGCAATTTCTGGATCAGTTGAGGTTCCCGAGGGTGCAGGAGGACCTGGTGGAGGGGCTGGGAGCCCCAATTGAGATTGAGGAAATAATCAAGAGACTGGAGGGCATGCAGTCGGGCAAGGCCCCAGGGCCTGACGGCTACCCGGTGGAATTCTATGAGATGTTTTCAGAGATATTGAGCCTACTGCTGGTGAGGATATTTAACGAAGCAAGAGAGAAGGGAGTCCTCCCCCCAACAATGTTGCATCAATTTCATTGATCCTGAAACGGGAGAAAGATCCGGACCAATGCGGGTCTTAGAATTTCATAGAATTTACAGTGCAGAAGGAGGCCATTCGGCCCATCGAGTCTGTACCGGCTCTTGGAAAGAGCACCCTACCCAAGGTCAACACTTCCACCCTATCCCCATAACCCAGTAACCCCACCCAACACTAAGAGCAATTTTGGACACTGAGGGCAATTTATCATGGCCAATCCACCTAACCTGCACATCTTTGGACTGTGGGAGGAAACCGGAGCACCCGGAGAAAACCCACGCACACATGGGGAGGAAGTGCAGACTCCGCACAGACAGCGACCCAAGCCGGAATCGAACCTGGGACCCTGGAGCTGTGAAGCAATTGTGCTATCCACAATGCTACCGTGCTGCCCATACAGGCCGATTTCTCTACTGAATGTGGATGCCAAACTGCTGGCTAAGATACTGGCCACAAGGATAGGGGACTGTGTCTCGGGGGTGATAGGGGAAAACCAGATTTGTTAAGGGCAGGCAACCCAAAGCCAATATTCGCAGGCTTCTAAATGTTATGATGCCCTCAGAAGGAGAGGAGGCGGAGGTGGAGGTAGCGATGAATGCGGAGAAGGCTTTTGCTCGCGTTGAGTGGAATTACCTGTGGGAGGCGCTGGGAAGGTTTGGGTTCGGTGAGGGCTTTATCGACTGGGTGCGGTTGCTCTATCAGGCACCAGTAGCGAGAGTACGTATGAACCGGCTGAGGTCGGGGTATTTTGAACTACACCGAGGGACGAGGCAAGGGTGCCCCCTCTCCTTGTTACTGTTTGCTCTGGCCATAGAGCCATTGGCCATGGCATTAAGAGCCTCGAGGAACTGGAAAGGGTTGGTTCGGGAGGGGGAGGGGGGGGGGCACCGGGTCTTGCTCTACGCAGATGACCTGCTCTTGTAAATTTCGGACCCGTTGGAGGGGATGGGGAAAGTAATGCAAATCTTAGGGGAATTTAGCAATTTTTGGGGGTATAAATTGAACATGGGGAAAAGCAAGTTGTTTGCCATCCAGGCAAGAGGACAGAAGAGACTGGGAGAGCTGCCGCTTAGAATGGTAGGGAAGAGCTTTCGATATCTGGGAATCCAGGTGGCCCGGAAATGGGAGACACTGCACAAATTAAACCTATCCCGGTTGGTAGAACAAATGGAAGGGGACTTTAAGAGATGGGACATGCTCCCGCTATCCCTGGCGGGGTGGGTACAGACCATGAAACTGATGGTCCTCCCCAGATTTCTGTTTGTCTTTCAGTGCCTCCCCATCTTCATCCCTAAGGCCTTTTTCAAGCGGGTGAATAAGATTATTTTGGGCTTTGTGTGGGCGGGTAAAACCCCGCGAGTGAAGAAAGTGTTGCTGGAGCGCAGTCGGGGGGAGGGTGGGTTGGCGCTGCCGAACTTCTGCAATTACTACTGGGTGGCTAATATTGCCATGATTAGGAAGTGGGTAGTGGGGGAGGGGTCGGCATGAGTGCGGATGGAAGCGGCGTCATGCAAAGCCACCAGTTTGGGAGCATTGGTAACGGTACCTCTGCCATTCCCGCCGGCCCGATACTCCACAAGTCCGGTGGTAGTGGCGGCTCTGAGGATCTGGGAGCAATGGAGGAGATATAAGAGAGTGGAGGGAGCATCGATTTGGACCCCGATTTGTAATAACCACAGGTTTGTACCGGCTAGGCTCGATGGCGGGTTCCGGAGTTGGCAGAGGGCAGCAATTGGAAGGATGGGGGATCTATTTATAGACGGGAGCTTTCCCAGCTTGAAAGCTTTGGAGGATACATTTAAATTTCCAGCAGGGAATGGTTTTAGGTATTTGCAGGTGTGAGACTTCCTGAGAAAACAGGTGCCGGCCTTTCCGCTGTTACCGCCACGGGGGATACAGGACAGAGTAGTTTCCAGTACCTGGGTGGGAGAGGGGAAGGTATCGGATATTTACCAGGAGCTTTTGGAGGCGGAGGAAACTCCGGTGGAGGAGCTTAAGGGAAAGTGGAAGGACGAGCTAGGAGAGATGGAGGCGGGGCTATGGGCGGATGCCCTAAGCAGGGTTAATACCTCCTCATCATGCGCCAGGCTTAGCCTGATACAATATAAGGTAGTCCACCGCGCACCCATGACAGCGGTTATGATGAGTAAGTTTTTCGAGGTAGCGGATAGGTGTGCGAGGTGCGCGGGAAGCCCAGCAAATCATGTCCACATGTTTTGGGCATGCCCGAAGCTTAGAGGGTTTTGGCAGGATTTTGCGAAGGCAATGTCCACGGTGCGAAAAACACAGGTGGTGCCCATTCTGGAGATAGCGATCTGTGGAGTGTCGGAAGATCCGGGAGTTCAGGGGGCAAAAGAGGCCGACATCTTGGCCTTTGCTTCCCTGGTAGCCCGGAGACGGATCTTGTTAATGTGGAGGGACTCGAAGCTCCCGCGTGTAGAGACCTGGGTTAGTGACATGGACGGGTTTCTCAGTCTCGAGAAAATAAAGTTTTCCTTAAGAAGGTCAATGTTAGGGTTCTCCCGGAAGTGGCAGCCGTTCGGCGACTTTCTCGGGGAAAATTAAAATGTCAGCAGATGCAGTATTCCTGGGTGAGTGGGGGGGGGGGGGGGTTGACGGATTGTTGTTGTATGGTTGAGGTGTGTGAAGATTGGGCTGGGGGGCGGGGGTGGAGGAAATGTTTATTTTACCATGTTAATGTCATTGTTTATGTTCCTGTTATAACAATTTTCAAATACCGTAATAAAATATTTTTTTTAAACAAAAAACAAATGCATTACCTGTCAAGCAGAATAAGATGGTTCAAAGACTGGGAGCTCGCATTAGCTACAGTCGGCAAGGGACAGTTACATTTCAATAAAGGTCATATAGAAACTAAGGCTGCGCAAAGGGCTACATAAACCCTAATAATTCAGCAGCCAGCAGAGTCAGCTCTCACAGCTGCCCTCGGTACATGGAACAGATAGAACACAGAAACCGAGCAGCACAGCAAATCCATCAGGAGAAAACCAAAAGTTAAAGAAGAAAGATTGCCAAGGCAGACCTGAAGGTCTAACAACTGACCCGGAGGATCCAAAGAAAAGATCTTTTTTACCTTTCTGTAAAAAGTGATTTTATCTTTTAAAAGAAAAAATAATAATAAAATAACTCAAAAGTTGTAACCTGAAACAGTGGTTATTACTTTAAAAAAAAATATATATTTTTATTAAGAATTTTTCAACAATATTTTCCACCTTACAAACAAACCCACCCCCCACCCCCCGCCCCCCCGTAACAAAGAAAAGAAAGAGATCCGCAAGATGGTCTAGGAATGGTTGCCACCGCCTGTAGAACCCCTGTGCAGACCCTCTCAAGGCAAACTTTATCCTTTCCAACTTGATAAACCCAGCCATATCATTTATCCAGGCCTCTACGCTGGAGGGCTTCGCCTCCTTCCACAATCGCAAGATCCTTCGCCGGGCTACTAGGGATGCAAAGGCCAGAATGCCGGCCTCTTTCACCTCCTGCACTCCTGACTCGTCCACTACTCCAAATAGTGCTAGCCCCCAGCTTGGCTTGACCCGGACTTTCACCACCTGAGATACTGTTCCCGCAACTCCCCTCCAGAACCCCTCCAGTGCCGGGCATGACAAAAACATATGGACATGGTTCACCGGACTTCCTGAGCACCTCCGGCATCTGTCCTCCACCTCTAAGAACCTACTCAGCCTCGCCACCGTCATATGCGCTCTGTGAACTACCTTAAATTGTATCAGGCTAAGCCTGGCACACGAGGAAGAGGAATTAACCCTACTTAGGGCATCAGCCCATAGCCCCTCCCCAACTCCTCCTCCCATTTACCCTTCAGCTCCTCTACCAAAGCCTCCCCCACTTCTTTCATCTCCTGGTATATCGCCGACACCTTGCGCTCTGCGACCCATACTCCCGAAATCACCCTATCTTGAATCCCCTGTGCCGGGAGTAGGGGAAATTCCCTCACCTGCCGCCTCACAAACGCCCTCACTTGCATTTACCTGAAAGCGTTTCCCGGGGGGTAACCCAAACTTCTCCTCCAGCGCCCCTAAGCTCGCAAACGTCCCGTCAATGAACAGGTCCCCCATTCTTCTAATCCCTGCCCGATGCCAGCTCTGAAACCCCCCGTCCATCCTTCCTGGGACAAACCGATGGTTGTCTCTGATCGGGGACCACACCGAGGCTCCCGTCGCACCCCTGTGTCGTCTCCACTGCCCCCAGATCTTTAGCGTTGCCGCCACCACCGGGCTCGTGGTGTACCTTGTCGGCGAGATCAGCAGCGGTGCCATCACCAGCGCCCCCAGGCTCATTCCTTTGCAGGACGCCATCTCCAACCTCTTCCACGCCGCCCCCTCTCCCTCCATCACCCACTTACGGATCATTGCCATGTTGGCTGCCCAATAATAACCACCCAAGTTGAGCAACGCCAACCCTCCTCTATCTCTGCTATGCTCCAAGAACCCCCTCCTTACCCGCGGGGTCTTGCTCGCCCACACAAATCCCGTAATGCTCCTGCTTACCCTCTTAAAAAAGGCCTTAGTAATCACAATTGGGAGGCATTGGAATGCAAAAAGAAACCTCGCGAGGACCACCATTTTAACCGACTGTACCCTACCCGCCAGTGAGAGTGGCTACATGTCCCACCTTTTAAAATCCTCCTCCATCTGTTCCACCAACCGCGTCAAATTAAGTTTGTGCAGTGCCCTCCAGCTCCTAGCTACCTGAATCCCCAAGTATCGAAAGCTCCTTTCCGTCCTCCTCAACGGTAGGTTGTCTATCCCTCTTCCCTGGTTCCCTGGATGGATCACAAAGAGCTCACTCTTTCCCACATTGAGCTTATAGCCCGAAAAGTCTCCAAACTCCCGTAGGATCTGCATTACCTCAACCATCCCCTCCACTGGATCCGTCACATACAGCAACAGGTCGTCTGCATACAGCGACACTCGATGTTCCTCTCCCCCTCGAACCACCCCCTTCCATTTCCCCGACTCCCTTGACGCCATGGCCAAAGGTTCAATTGCTAATGTGAACAGCAGAGGGGTCAGGGGGCACCCCTGCCTCGTCCGTCGATACAGCCGGAAATACTCCGACCTCCGCCGGTTCGTGACCACACTCATCACCGCGGCTTTATACAGGAGCTTAACCCAACTAATAAACCCTCCCCCGAACCCAAACCTCCTCAACACTTCCCAGAGATACTCCCACACTACCCGATCAAAGGCCTTCTCCACGTCCATGGCTGTCACTATCTCCGCTTCTCCCTCCACCGATGGCATCATTATCACATTTAGGAGCCTTCGCACATTAGTGTTTAACTGTCTACCCTTTACGAATCCTGTCTGGTCCTCGTGAATCACCCCTGGGACACAGTCCTCAAGGCCAACCTTTTTGCCAGCAACTTAGCATATACGTTAAGGAGCGAGATCGGTCTATACGACCCACATTGCAGTGGGTCCTTATCCCGCTTCAAGATCAAAGAAATCGTCGCCTCCGACATTGTCGGGGGCAGGGTCCCCCCCTCCCTGGCTTCATTGAAGGTCCTTACCAGCAACAGGGCTAACAGGTCTACATACTTCCCATAAAACTCCACCGGGAACCCATCCGGCCCCAGGGCCTTCCCTGCCTGCATGCTCCCTAGTCCTTTAACCAGCTCCTCCACCCCAATTGGCGCCCCCAAACCAGCCACCTCCTGCTCCTCCACCCTTGGGAACCTCAATTGGTCCAAGAATCGCCACATCCCCTCTTTTCCCCCTGGGGCTGGGACCTATACAGCTCCTCGTAAAAGGCCTTAAACGCCTCATTCACTTTCCCCGCACTCCGCACCGTAGTTCCCCTGCCATCTTTGATTCCACCTATTTCCCTCGCTGCCATCCTCTTACGGAGCTGATGTGCCAGCATCCGACTCGCCTTCTCCCCATATTCATATATCGCCCCCTGTGCCTTCCTCCACTCTGCCTCTGCCTTCCCTGTGGTCAACAGGTCAAACTCTGTTTGGAGACTTCGTCTCTCCCTGAGCAGTCCCTCATCTGGAGCCTCTGCATAGCTCCTGTCCACCCTTAAAATCTCCCCCACTAACCTCTCCCTTTCCCTGCCCTCTCTCTTCACCCTGTGAGCCCTGATGGAGATGAACTCTCCCCTGACCACCGCCTTCAGCGCCTCCCATACTACTCCCACCTACACCTCCCCATTGTCGTTGGCCTCCAGATACCTTTCGATACACCCCCGCACCCTCCCTCGTCTGCCAGCAGTCCCACATCCAACCTCCACAGCGGGCGTTGGTACCTCTCCTCCCCCAGCTCTAGCTCCACCCAATGCGGAGCATGGTCTGAAATGGCTCTGGCCGAATACTCCGTTCCCTACACTTTCGGGATCAATGCCCTGCCCAGAACAAAAAACTCTATCCGGGAGTAGGCCTTATGGACGTGGGAGAAAAAAGAAAACTCTCTGGCCAAAGGCCTGGCAAATCTCCACGGATCTACTCCCCCCTTCTGGTCCATGAACCCCCTAAGCACCCCGTCCTAGATCTAGAGCGATCTAATGCTGGCTCCAGCACCGTATTAAAATCCCCCCCCCCCCCCCCCCCAATTATCAAGCTCCCTACCTCCAGGTCTGGAATACGCCCCAACATCCATTTCATGAATCCAGCATCGTCCCAGTTCGGGGCATATACATTCACCAGTACCACCTCCGTCCCCTGCAACCTACCACTCACCATCACGTATCGGCCTCCCTTGTCCGCTACTATGTTCTTGGCCTCAAACGACACCCGCTTTCCAACCAGTATTGCCACCCCTCTATTTTTCTCATCCAGCCCCGAATGGAACACCTGCCTACCCATCTCTTCCTTAACCTGACCTGATCTGCCACCTTCAGATGTGTCTCCTGAAGCATGACCACGTCTGCCTTCAGTCCCTTTAGGTGCGCGAACACTCGGGCCCACTTAACCGGCCCATTTAGGCCTCTCACATTCCACGTGATCAGCCGGATTGGGGGGTTACCACCCCCACACCCCCCCCCCCCCCCACTGCCGACTAGCCATCACCTATCTTAGGCCAGTCCCGTGTTCGCGCCTCCCGCACCCTCCAGTCTCCCAGGCGGGGAACCCCCGTCCCGACCACCTCTTCCATTTTCAGTTCCCCCTCGGACAGTGCAGCAGCAACCCTAAAGAAAACTCTCCCCCCCCCCCACTAGATCTACATCTAGCTCTTTTGCTCCCCCCATATTACTTCCGTGAGTCAGCTGACTTCTGCTGACCCCGGCTTCCCCCGCCTTCCCGTTGATCTCCCCTGTGTGTGAGTCTCTCCTCCTCCTTACCTTCCTCCATCCCCCCCCCCCTTTTGGCGCGGGAAAAAGCCTGCGCTTTCCTGAATCATTCCTGCCCCCTGTGGCTCCGCTCCTGTTGCGGCCCTTATCCCAGTTCCCTCATCCCCGAGTCTCACCTCCCTCCAGCACTGACGCCCACATTCCCCATCATCATCATCTCGTCTACAGAAAAGAAAAAAGGAATTTTAACCAGAACTCCAGCCACATCCCCATCCATCATCCCACCCATGAAGTATTCTTTGCGCATATTTACAACCCCATATACAACCGACATCTCCCCCCCCAACCACATCCCCTCAGTTCGAGTCCAGTTTTTCCGTCTGAATAAAGGTCCAAGCCTCTTCTGGCATTTCAAAATAATGGTGTCGGTCCTGATAAGTGACCCACAGTCGCGCAGGCCGAACCTGACTCTTTTTTTATGCAGCACCGCCATGGCCTGGTTGAAGCCAGCTCTCCTCCTTGCCACCTCCGCGCTCCAATCCTGGTAAACTCGGATCACCGGGTTCTCCCATCTACTGCTCCGCCCCTTCTTGGCCCATCTCAGTACACTTTCTTTGTCCGCGAAGCGATGGAACCTTGCCACTATCGCCCTTGGCGGCTCATCAGCCTTGGGTCTCCTCGCCAGGGCCCGGTGGGCCCCTTCCAGCTCCAGGAGGCTCGGAGAGGCCTCCGCCCCCATCAGCGAATGGAGCATCATACTCACGTATGCCCCGGCATCAGCTCCCTCCACTCCTTCGGGAAGACCCAGAATCCGGAGGTTCTTCCTCCTCGACCTGTTCTCCAGGACCTCAATTCTCTCGGCCCACCTCCTGTGCACCGCCTCGTGCGCCTCCATTTTTACCGCCAGGCCCAGGATCTCGTCCTCGTTGGTATTCACTTTATCATTCACCTCACGAAGCTCTACCGCCTGGGTCTTCCTCAGCCCCTCGATCGCCAACAGCATTGGCGCCAGCGCCTCCTTTTTCAGCTCCTCCACACATCGCTTGAGGAACTCCTGCTGGTCTGGTCCCCACGCTGCTCGCTCTACACCATCTTGCTTTTTCCCCCTCGTTTTGGTCTCTGCTCCAGGGCCTCTTTTCTCGTCGTTCCACCGCTGATCTCTGCCATATATTGTAAGGGGGGACCTTACTGCACCTTCCCACACGGGATTGATTCAAAAGAAAGCTCCGTTGGGGCTCCTCTGGAGAGCCCGAAAGTCCATTGTCGCGGGAGCTGCCGAAACGTGCGGCTTAGCTCCGCATCGCCGCAACCGGAAGTCCACAGTGGTTATGACAAAGTCTACTTTACTTACTTAGCAACGCGGGACCCAGGATCGAAGCTACTAAGTGGGAAGTAGATCAAATCTTCTATGAAGATATGGGTTATACCAGGGGATAAGTTGAAACACTAGTTTGACCCGAATAACACCCACCTAAGTCTGCATAGGAGTCGGAGTGAGAATCCCTATTCACCATTTATAATGCCTGATTGACCATTTTTGGTCCAGGGGGAATTCTAATAGTGGTGAGTTTTTTTTTAACTTCATAACCCAGAACTCAAGTTCTGCAATCTCTCTCCATTTAAATGTCGATACCTGTCTGGTACGGCCGCATTTGGAGTATTGCGTACAGTTCTGGTCACCGCATTATAGGAAGGACGTGGAGGCTGTGGAGAGGGTGCAGAGGAGATTTACCAGGATGTTGCCTGGTATGGAGGGAAAATCTGATGAGGAAAGGCTGATGGACTTGAGGTTGTTTTCGTTGGAGAGAAGGTTAAGAGGAGACTTAATAGAGGCATACAAAATGATCAGGGGATTGGATAGGGTGGACAGTGAGAGCCTTCTCCCGCGGATGGATATGGCTGGCACGAGGGGACATAGCTTTAAACTGAGGGGTAATAGATATAGGACAGAGGTCAGAGGTAGGTTCTTTACGCAAAGAGTAGTGAGGCCGTGGAATGCCCTACCTGCTACAGTAGTGAACTCGCCAACATTGAGGGCATTTAAAAGTTTATTGGATAAACATATGGATGATAATGGCATAGTGTAGGTTAGATGGCTTTTGTTTCGGTGCAACATCGTGGGCCGAAGGGCCTGTACTGCGCTGTATTGTTAAAAAATAAATAAATAAATATTGTTTTATTTCATACTTCCTGACAAAGCAGACAATTCACATTTTCCCAAGTTATGCTCCATCTGTCAGGTTTTTTGCCCACTCACTTAACCTATTCGTAGTCCTTTGCAGAGTCCTTAATTCCACGTCACAAATTACTGTCCGACCTATCTTTGAGTCATCAGAAAATTTAGCCACCAGACATTCAATCCCATCATCCAACACATTCATATAGATTGTAAATGGTTCCGAGCACTGATCGTGGTGACATTCCACTTGTCACATCTTACCCACCCAGAAATGACCCATTTATACCTACTGGCTGCTTCCTGTTCGCTAACCAATCCTCTATCCATGCTGATATGTTGATCCCACACCATGAGTTCATATTTTGTGTATTAACCTTTGATGTGGCACCTTTGGAATTCCCTTCTGGAAATCCAGATAAAGCACATCTACAGCTTCCCCTTTATTGACATCCCTTGTCACTTCCTCAGAAAACCTTGATAAATTAGTCAGTCACAATTGATTCCCTGAACTCCATTTTCAAACACTGTATCAAAAGAAAATTCAAATCTCCTCTATCTCTCTGGCTCCATTGCCAATTACCTTAGAGGGACTCACTTTCTGTTAAAGAGCCTGTCAACCTCTCTCACCCACTTTTCTGAAAGTGAACATATTTAATCAGGAAAAGTCCAACAAATTCAAATATTTTCCTGTTAAAAGTTTATTGACGAAACAGGACATGGTTAAAAAAAAACTAACAGAAAATTACTTGAGGATCAAAGACAACCAGAGTAACAGGATGTTCACAACTTTCTGGTCCCAAATGATTTCCCTTCGGCTCCTCTGTACCCTGTTCCCGTGACCCCCACCCCCCCCCGCTTTGGACACAGGGGCACTGAACCCTGGAGGTCACATCATCATCAGCCCTGTCACCGCCCCCCCCCCCCCCCGAAACCTGATTAGTTGGATGTCCAATTCCCACTCAGTCCTCCAGCACCTTCCTGTCTCTATTAGCGATGCCCATGGCAGTTCCCCAACTGGGGTGCAGGCCCCGTTATTCTCAGCTAAATTCAGCCCTCAGCTCCATCACCTGGCTGTCATTGACATGAGCAATAGAGACAGAAAGGTGCCCGAGGCTCAAATAGGAAGATAAAACTTGTGGATTAGGACCCCCATAAAGGTCAGCAACTTCTTATAAAAAGTCAAATTCCCAGTCAATAAATTAAAGGATCACACGACGGGACTTCCAAGTTTTATGACTTTTAATACAACAAACAAACAAACTAGAAGCTACTTTAACTCGGAAACCTACACATTAAACTATAAACTAGAACTTTGCCCTTTTACGCAATCTAAAATCACACTCCACGAGTATAGTTGCTCTGTCCTGGAAGTCGAAACTTAATTGTCTCAGAACCTGTCCAAATGATGATTCATTCCTGAGAATCTACTTCCGTTCTTCGACCAAGACACCAAGGAAAAAAAGGGAGAATAGAATAGAATGTGAACTGGCAAAATACATAAAAATGGACTGTAAAAGCTTCTGTGGCTACGTAAAAAGGAAACGTTTAGCTCAGACAAATGTTTGTCCATTACAGATAGAGTCAGGAGAATTTAGAATGAGGAATAGAGATCCCTGCAGCCACCTCGTTCAACACTCTGGGATGTAGATCATCAGCTTTTGGGGATTTATTCACTTTCAATCCCATTAATTTCTCCAGTATGACTTTTCCACCAATACTAATCTCTGCCAGTCCCTTGGTTCTCTGGTGTTTTGGGGACAATTTCTGTACCTTCCTCTGTGAAGACAGACACACATTGTTTAGTTTCTCTGCCATTTCCTTACTCCCCATTACAAACTCTCCTGTCTCTGCCTGGAATGGACCCACATTGGTCTTTGCTAATCTTTTCCTTTTCACATTCCTGTAGAAGCTTTTCCAGTTGGTTTTTATGTTTCTCCCCAGTTTGCTCTCATCAGTTTCTTGGTCCTCCTTTGCTGAATTCCAATCGATCTAATGGAATCTTTTAACTTTTCATGTTAGCTGAGGTTGCATCACTTTTCCTGTTGGAGTTTTGTTCCTTAAAGGAATCTATATTGGTTGTATATATGCAAAGTAAAAGTCACAAAAATCCCAGAGGACCATAGGCTGCTCCCCTTTGACAGAGAGAGAGCTGACTGGTGGTGATTTAACCTGAGGGTCAGCACACCTCAGGCGAGGGGCCTGGTTGAGAAGGCGGGGCCTTCATGAATAAACTCAGCCAGTATGAGAGTTGAATCCTCACTGCTGGCCTTGCTCTGCATCATGAACCAGCCGTCCTGCCAACTGAGCTAACCGACCCTCTGATAAAGATGTAATAATTCCTTAAACATGAGGTATTCCCTGTACCAATCAGTTTCCCAGTCCACCTCAGACAACTTGCCCCTCACACTCTGATACTTTCCTTGTGAGGGACATCCAGATAACTTAAACAAAGGAACCATGTAACCACCAGGGCCTATCTCCATGGCAACGTGGCACGCTTTGGGGGGTTTGAAACAGAAATGGAAACTAAATATCTTCAAACTTCCAAACATCCTTTCACTGTGTGATCCTTGTGCAATTTGATGCCAGGTATTAGCAACAAGGCTCAAAGATCAACAGCCCACTGCAGGCAAAGTGGTGAGACCAGCCAGTGCAGCAGAAAGAAACCCTCTGTAGAGATCTACTATGAGGATTTAGTGAGGAGCTTGCGACACTAAAACTCAGTAGAAATTTGAGTTAAAACCTCTCGGATGCAAATAAGAATCTTTTATTGCCTCTATTTGATTACAATTAGGAGTCACTTAAATCTTATTCTCTGATAAGTCCGGCTAGCAAAAGGACTTAAAGAGAAGCAACTTGTACAGAATTTAACTTTCAAAATAATACATAAATGGTTTCTTGCTTACGGCAAACCAGCTTGCATTTACTTCAAGAGTTAGACTGGAAAGGTGAAAGTATGAAAAATAGAGACAGCGAATAGTTTAGATCAAAGTATAGGTGATTCATGAATAAAGATGGCCGCACGGACCATCACGGTTATAGGAAATCATATCAGCCTTTAGCCATCTATCTGCACCTCTATGTCATTCTAATTGGTTTGGATTAAAATCAAATGTATTTGATTCGACGGTTAGCTGTCAATCCTCAATGTGCATCATTCGTTCTAAATGTTTCATGTCTGAATATTTGTGTATGTTATGGAATGCGATTCTATGGTTATTATCAAGTCCAGTTCAAACTGGACTTCTGCTGACTTCGCTATTATCCACATTGTGGACAATAGCGCCTTAATGTTGCTATGGTGCCTGCCCTGTCCTTGGAGTGATAACTGGTACAGCTTGTGTTTTAATGCCACACTGTCTTGAACATGTATTTGTTAGAACAATGGCTTTCTCCTCTCAGCTCAGTAAAAGTGCTGTTTTAATCTACAATGAAATTATGCATAAGTCAGGCTGTTTTGTGTCTCTGTTGAAGCTAGTTGAAGCTATGTGCTTTGAGATGACCTGAGATTATGAGTGCTGAAATCCTTACTTTAAAATGGGTATTAAAACTGGGGCTTAATATTTATACTAAATAGCCTTCTTTTACCTATCAGGTATGTTAGAAAATAGTTGGTTTCCATCACCCTCCGACCACCCTCACTGACCACCTGTCAGAATGAACAAAATGCAGTCCTGGATGTAGAGCAGAAACAATAACAGCAGAATCCAACCCCTGTAATCGATTGTGAAATTGTCGGTGTCACTGCAGGTGCGATTAAACATGCAATCCCGTCTCACATTGAGAGGTGGACGGCCTCTCCCCAATGTGAACTCGCTGGTGTGTCTGCAGGTGAGATAACCAAGAGAATCCCTTCCCACACTGAGAGCAGGTGAATGGCCTCTCCCCAGAGTGGACTCGCTGGTGTGTCCGCAGGTGAGATAACTGAGTAAATCCCTTCCCACACGGAGAGCAGGTGAACGGCCTCTCTCCAGTGTGAACTCGCTTGTGTGTCCGCAGGGTGGATAACTGAGTGAATCCCTTCCCACACCGAGAGCAGGTGAATGGCCTCTCCCCAGTGTGAACTCGCTGGTGTGTCCGCAGGGCAGATAACTGAGTGAATCCCTTCCCACACCGAGAGCAGGTGAATGGCCTCTCCCCAGTGTGAACTCGCTGGTGATTCTGCAGGGTGGATAAATGTGCAAATCCTTTCCCACACTGAGAGCAGGTGAATGGCCTCTGGCCAGTGTGAACTCGCTGGTGTGTCCGCAGGGTAGATAACCGAGTAAATCCTTTCCCACACTGAGAGCAGGTGAATGGCTTCTGGCCAGTGTGAACTCGCTGGTGTGTCCGCAGGGTAGATAACCGAGTAAATCTTTCCCACACTGTGAGCAGGCGAATGGCCTCTCCCCAGTGTGAACTCGCTGGTGTGTCTCCAGGGTGGATAACTGAGTAAATCCTTTCCCACACTGAGAGCAGGTGAATGGCCGCTCCCCTGTGTGAACTCGCTGGTGTTTCTGCAGGGTGGATAAATGTGCAAATCCTTTCCCACACTGAGAGCAGGTGAATGGTCTCTCCCCAGTGTGAACTCGCTGGTGTGTCCGCAGGGTGGATAACTGAGTAAATCCCTTCCCACACTTTGAGCAAGTGAATGGCCTCTCCCCAGTGTGAACTCGCTGGTGTGTCTGCAGGGTGGATAACTGAGTAAATCCCTTCCCACACTGAGAGCAGGTGAATGGTCTCTCCCCAGTGTGAACTCGCTGGTGTTTCTGCAGGGTGGATAACTGAGTAAATCCCTTCCCGCACTTTGAGCAAGTGAACGGCCTCTCCCCAGTGTGATTGCGTCGATGAACCTCCAGCTCAGATGGGAATCTGTATCCCTTCCCACAGTCCCCACATTTCCACGGTTTCTCCATGTTTTGGGTCTCCTCACATCTCTCCAGGCTGAACAATCAGTGGAAGCCTCGTCCACAACACAGGTACGGTTCCTCCCCGCTCTGAATATTGTGATGTTTTTCAGGCTGTGTAACTGGTTAAAGCTCTTTCCACAATCAGTTCACTGGAACACTCTCACTCGAGTGTGTGTTGTGTGGGTCTCGGTGCTTTTCCAGTCACACTGATGTTTCCACAGTCAGTTCACTGGAACACTCTCACTCGGGTGTGTGTTGTGTGGGTCTCGGTGCTTTTCCAGTCACACTGATCCTTCCACAGTCAGTTCACTGGAACACTCTCACTCGGGTGTGTGTTGTGTGGGTCTCGGTGCTTTTCCAGTCACACTGATGGTTGAAATATTTAGCTGACAGTTCAGGGAAACATTTCTCCTAGATTCAAAGGCCGATGATATCCAGGTTCCAAGGAAGGGAGTGACTGTCAGATCGAGACGTGACGTTTGACATTTCTGTCTGTAATTCTTCCTCGTCTAATATCCTGTAAAAACAATTTACAAAATTTGTCAGTCAGTACAGGATAGAAACTCAGAACAGACAATTCTAGTTTCTATGGCACATTTTTTCCTCTCTCTTATTCCCCGAAAGCTGTAAATCTCCATCCCACACACTCCCTCCATTCTCACTCTGCTGTATCTCATATTGACCCTCCTAATTCTCCTGAAGGTGCTGATTCAGGCTGATTGACAGATCCATGCTCACAGCTTCCTGTCCAGGAGATCACAACAGTTTTAGCTGCAGTCGGCCATTCGGCCCATCGAACCTGAACCATCCAATGGGATCATTGGCTGATCTACCTCAGCACCGTTTTCCGACACTATCCCCCATATCCTTCGACGTCTACAATATCCAGAAACCTCTCAATCTGTGTCTTGAAAATACTTGGATTACTGAGGCTCCAGAATCCTTGGGGGTAGAGAATTCCAAATCTTCACCACATCGTCGAGTAAAGGGGCTGGTTTAGCACACTGGGCTAAATCGCTGGCTTTTAAAGCAGACCAAGGCAGTCCAGCAGCATGGTTCGATTCCTGTACCAGCCTCCCCGAACAGGCGCCGGAATGTGGCGACTAGGGGCTTTTCACAGTAACTTCATTGAAGCCTACTTGTGACAATAAGCGATTTTCATTTTCATTTTTCATCTCAGCTTTCTGTCCATTTACCTGCCAGTTCCGCATAACACTCGCCATCCTCATCAATCAGAAATCTGTCTGGGGGTGGGGAGGTGTCAGGCATGTGATACGGGTGTGGGAGTAGCTGCTTTTCCGCAGGTTCTGGTGCCACTAACTTATAATCTGACACTTATCCTGATTGCCTGGCACTCATCTACCTAATCCTTGAATTCATATTTGTTATCATGTCCCTGGAAGACTTCAGGGTTCGGTCTGGTAGGATTATGCTGGAAAAAGTGAAGAAATCATGAATAAAACAGCGCAGGTGGATTCAGCGGGAATGGAGCCGCCTT
Organism: Scyliorhinus torazame; assembly: GCF_047496885.1. Taxonomy (NCBI): domain Eukaryota; kingdom Metazoa; phylum Chordata; class Chondrichthyes; order Carcharhiniformes; family Scyliorhinidae; genus Scyliorhinus; species Scyliorhinus torazame. The sequence continues at coordinate 69,930,183 of NC_092711.1, read as the reverse complement.
TTCAACATGGCGGCCTGACCCTCAGGAGGACTCTCGACCACACTCTCTAAGGGGCTCTCTGGGAGGCGGCAAAAATTATAACTGTCGACATTATCCGTGTTATTGACCAGAGGCGGAGTGTGCTGACTCAATATCTGTGAGCTCATGAGGACCACCTGCAAAACGCCATGAAGAGGTTCGATGATCCGGAGGAGAGAATCCTGAACGTTCAGCAAGATGCCTCCTTGACGGAGGCAAGAATTCAATCCTTTGAAAACCAGCTGAGTGGCTGGCGGATGTCCTGGAGAACTTGGAGAACTGAAGGTCAGAGAAAGAACATCTGAGTCATCGGCCTGTCAGATGGTCATCATAGAATTTAGAGTGCAGAAGGAGGCCAATCGGCCCATCGAGTCTGCGCCTTAAAAACAACACCCCAGTCAGGCCCATACCTCCCCCCCCCCCCCCCCCCCCCCCCCCCATCCCGGTAACCCAGTAACCCCACCTAACCTTTCATTTGTACACTAAGGGCAATTTATCGTGGCCACCTCGGTGGATACCTAACCTGCACATCTTTGGACTGCGGGAGGAAACCGGAGGAAACCCACGCTGACACGGGGAGAATGTGCAGACTCCGCACAGACAGTGATCCAAGCCGGGAATCAAACCTGGGACCCTGGAGCTGTGAAGCAACTGTGCTAACCACTGTGCTAACGTGCTGCCCATAAATGATGTTTTTTTCTGTCCATTTAGTGTGGAGGGTAAGGCTCCCGTTAGGTTCTTCGAGGACCGACTGCCACCTTTTCTCAAGCTGGATGTGAAGCCAGGGCGTTTCAAATTAGAAAGGGTGCATCGGTCTTTGAGGCTGAGGGATAGTTTTCATCCCAGGCCTGTAATCATTCACTTCCACAACTTGTGAGAATGTCCTGGAGAGGGAACGGCGAGGTGGCATCTGGCTCCAGGAAGGAGTGAGGATTTACTTCTTACAGGCCTGTTCGGCAGCAACACAAACGAAGCGACGAGGCTTCGATGAAGTTCAAAGACAGCTCCAGCCTGTGGGGAGTGAATTACTTCAGGCTTTATCCTGCAACCCGAAAAATGATATCCAACAACTCCGTCAAGTCGTTCAATAATCCAACTATTGCCTTGGCCTTCATTAATTCCATGAAGGGCCAGGATCTGGAGGGATGGTTTGCAGCTCGGACAAACTCAGGTTCTAATCCGGATTCTTACCCTTTCATGGTGTTGTCTGAATTTCAGAATCACAGAAATACACATAGGGACAGGAGTAGGCCATTCAGCCCCTCGAGTCTGTCCTGCCATTTAGTGAGATCATGGCTGGTCTGTGACCCAACTCCATATCCCTGAATATCTTTGCTTAACAAAACTCTACCTCAGATTTAAACTTAACAACTGATCCAGCTTCACCTGCTGTTTGTGGGAGAGAGTTCCAAACCTCTCCCACCCTGAGTGTGAAGACGTTCTTCCCAACATCTCTCCTGAACGGTCGAGCCCTGATTTTTAGACAATGATCCCAGTTTTAGAATCTCCAATCAGTATAAATAGTTTATCTTCATCGCCCCTGTCTTTCCCTGTTAATATCTTAAATACTTCAATCAGATCACACCTTAATCTTCTCAATTCTAGCAAAAACAGGCCTAATTTGTGTAATCTCTCCTCAAAATTTAACCCCTGTATTCCATGTGTCTTGGCATATCATCTTAGTAAACCTGTGTTGCACTCTCTCCAAGGCCAAAATATCCTTCCTAAGGTGTGGTGTCCAAGTGGGGTCTTGTATAGCTGCAGGACAACCTCGGTGTCTTTATATTCCAATCCTCCAGATGGGCGGCATGGTTGCACAGTGGTTAGCACTGCTGCCTCACAACTCCAGGCTCCCAGGTTCAATTCCGGCCTCGGGTGACTCTCTTGTGTCTTTCTCCCCGTGTCTGCATGGGTTTCCTCCGGGTGCTCCGGTTTCCTCCCACTGTCCAAAGACGGGCAGGTTAGCTGGATTGGCCATGCTAAATTACCCCTTAGTATCCAAAAGGTTAGGTGGGGATAGGATGGAGGTGTCGGCTTAGCCAGGGTGCTCTTTCCAAGGGCCGGTGCAGACTCGATGGTCCGAATGGCCTCCTTCTGCTCTGTATATTCTCTGATTCTATGTAAATGCCAGCATTCCATTCGCCTTTTTGATTATTTTCTGCACTTGTTCCTGGCAGTTTAGGGATCTATGCACCTGAACCCTCCAGACTCTTTGCCATCCACTGAACTTAACCTCTTTCCATTTAGAAAGCTCTCTGTTCTATTCTTTTTTGGTTCAAAACAGATAACCTCACACTCGATTACATGGAATTCCATTTGCCACAATTTTGCCCATTCACCTAGCAATTTTATGCCATCATCTAGGCTGTCCATCATGCCATCTAACTTTGTATCATCAGCAACAGTAAAGAGGCCCTTCCTCCCATTGAGTCTGCACCGACACTCACAAAACACCTGACCGACCTGATTCCATTTGCCAGCACTTGACCCATAGCCTTGAATGTTATGACCTGCCAAGTGTTAACCCAGGTACTTTATAACCCACCTCTACCACCCTCCCAGGCAGTGCGTTCCAAACCGTCACCATCCTCTGGGTAAAAAGGTTTTTCCTCAAGACCCTTTAAACCACCTGCCCCTCACCATGAGCTTGCATCCCCTTGTGACACCTTCAACGGAGGGGAACAGCTGCTCCCTATCCATCCTGTCCAAGCTCCTAATAATCTTGTACACCTCAATCAGCACCCCCCCTCCCCCCCCCCTCCTCCACCAGTCTTCTCGGCTCCAATGGAAAAAACCCAAGCCTATAGGATAACTCAGAAAATTGAAAGGAAAATACAGGATAATCCAGGAAACTACAAGCTGGTGAACTTTACATCAGTGGTAGGGAAATTATTGGAGAGGATTCTTCAAGACAGGATTTGCGCCCATTTCAAAGCAAGTGGACGTATTAGCGAGAGGCAGCATGGTTTGTGAAGGGGAGGTCGTGTCTCACTAACTTGATCGGGTTTTTCGAGGAAGTGACAGAGATGATTGACGAAGGTAGTAAGCCCCTTGGCAGTACAGAAGGTGAAGTCACACAGGATTTGAGAAGAGCTGATAAGATAGGTATAGCATTGGCTCGGTCATAGAAGACAGAGGGTAGCAGCAGAAGGGTGCTTTTCTGAATGGATGGCTATGACTAGTGGTGTTCAGTAAGGATCAGTGCTGGGACCTGTGCTTTTTGTAGTATATATAAATGATTTGGAGGAAAACGTAATTGGTTTGATTAGTAAGTTTGCAGATGACACAAAGTTGGTGGAATTGCGGATAGCAATGTGGACTGTCAGAGGATTCTGAAGGATATAGATCAGTTGGAGACTTGGGCAGAGAGATGGCACATGGAGCCAAATGTGAGGTAATGCATTTTGGAAGATCTAATACAGGAGGGAAATATACACTAAATGGCAGAACCCTTAAGAGTATTGACAGGCAGAGGGATCTAGGTGTCCAGGTCCACAGGTCACTGAAAGTGGCATCGCAGGTGGAGAAGGTAGTCAAGAAGACATACGGCATGCTTGCCTTCTTTGGCCGAGGAATTGAGTTTCAAAATTGGCTAGTCATGTTGCAGATTTATAGAACTTTTATTAGGCAACACTTGGAATATAGTGTTCAATTCTGGTCGCCACACAACCAGAAAGATGTGGAGGCTTTGGAGAGGATACAGAAAAGATTTCCAAGGATGTTGCCTGGTATGGAGCGCATTAGCTACAAGGATAGGTCGGAGAAACTTGGTTTGTTCTTACTGGAATGACGGAGATTGAGGGGCGACCTGAAAGAAGTCTACAAAATTATGAGGAGCATGGACAGAGAAGGTAGTCAGAAACATTTTTCCAGGGTGGAAGAGTCAATTACTGGGAGACACAGGTTTAAGGTGTGAGGGGCAAAGTTCAGAGGAGATGCATGAGGGAAGTTGTTTTTACACAGAGGGTAGTGGATGCCTGGAACTCACTTGCCAGAGGTGCTGGTGGAAGCAGGTACGATAGTGACATTTAAGGGACGTCTTGACAAATACATGAATAGGTTAGGAATAGAGGGATATGGACCCCGGAAGAGTAGAAGGTTTTAGGTTAGATGGGCAGCATGGTCGGTGCATCCTTGGGAAGGCCGAATAGCCTGTTCCTGTGCTGAATGTTTCTGTGCTCTTTGTTTGTTCATCCAACCTCTCTTCATAATTTAAATGTTCCATCCCATGCAACCTCCTCTGCACTGTCTCCAATCACATCCTTCCTATAATGTGACGAGCAGAAATGCTCACAGTAATGTCCCATATGCCTTTTTCACCACCCTATTAACCTGCCCTTCCACGTTCAGAGATCTCTGGACAAACACGCCAAGGTCCCTTTGTTGCTCAGAACTTCCCAGTGCCATGCTGTTCGTTGAATACTTCCTTGTCACATTACGCCTTCCAAAGTGTGTCACCTCACTGTTTAGGTTTCAAATAGGGGCAGCACGGTAGCATAGTGGTTAGCACAATTGCTTCACAGTGCAAGAGTCCCAGGTTCGATTCCCAGCTTGGGTCACTGTCTGTGCGGAGTCTGCACGTTCTCCCCGTGTGCGCGTGGGTTTCCTTCGGGTGTTCCGGTTTCCTCCCACAATCCAAAGATGTGCAGGTTAGGTGGATAGGCCATGCTAAATTGCCCTCAGTGTCCAAAATTGCCCTTAGTGTTGGGTGGGGTTACTGGGTTATGGGGATAGGGCAGAGATGTGGGCCTGGGTAGGGTGCTCTTTCCAAGAGCCGGTGCAGACTTGATGGGCCGAATGGCCTCCTTCTGTACTGTAAATTCTATGATTCTAAGTCCATTTTGCCACTTTTCTGCCAATTTGACCATACCGTCTATATCTTCCTGTTACCCAAGACACTCAACCTCACTGTTAACCACCCGGCCAATCTTTGAGTCATTCGCAAGTCTCCCATGTGGGATCTTGTCAAATACTTTATTGAAATCCATGTAAACTACATCAATTGCACTGCCCACATCCACACACCTGGTCACATGCTCAAAAAATTCAATCAAATTTGTTAGGCATGACCTCTGATAGTGTCATGCTGACTATTCCTGATCAAACCTCTCCAAGTGGAGATAAGAGTGCATCAGAATTTTCTCCAATAGTTTCCCTGCCACTGACATGAAACTCACTAGTCTGCAGTTCCCTGGCTTATCTCTACAACCTTTCTTTTTTTTTTTAAATTTAGAGTACCCAATTATTTTTTTCCAATTAACGGCCAATTTAGCATGGCCAATCCACCTAACCTGCACATCTTTATGTTGTGGGGGTGAAACCCACACAGACATGGGGAGAATGTGCAAACTCCACAGACAGTGACCCAGAGCCGGGATTCTAACCTGGGTCCTCAGCGCCACAGTCCCAGTGCTATTGACTGCACCACATGCCACCCATTCTACAATCTTTCTTAAATAGTAGGACCACATTAGCTGTTCTCAAGTCCCCTGGCAACACCCCCGTGGCCAGAGAGGGATTAAACCTTTGGGTCAGAGCCCCAGCAATCTCCTCCCACAGCATCCTGGGACTCAATTCATCCAGAGCTAGTAATTTAATAATCTTATGGGCGGCACGGTAGCATAGTGGTTAGCACTATTGCTTCACAGCACCAGGCACATGGGTTTGATTCCGAGCTTGGTTCACTGTCTGTGCAGAGTCTGCACGTTCTCCCCGTGTCTGCGCGGGTTTCCTCCGGGTGCTCAGGTTTCCTCCCACAAGTCCCGAAAGACGAGCTTGTTAGGTGAATTGGACATTCTGAATTCTCACTCTGTGTACTCGAACAGGCGCCGCAGTCTGGCGACGAGGGGATTTTTATAGTAACTTCATTGCAGTGTTCATGTAAGCCTACTTGTGACACTAATAATAAAGATCATGAATGGGTCGAAGGGCCTCTTTCCGTGCTGAAAGACACTATGACTGTAAAGATAGAGGTGGTAGAAGGAGGGAGGGAATGACTTTATAGAGAAACTGCCAAAGCCACAACATTCACCAGCGCTAAGGACACACCTTAGCTCCCTTTCCAATCTGAAAGCAGCCTGAGCTGGATTTACATTCCCCTTAATTCATCATTGCTGGGCGATAATCCTGTACTTCCTCACCTCACACCACTGTGACAGCACCTTCACTACACAGACTGCAGCAACTGACCAAACATCACCTTCCCAGTTATTCCTGAAGGCACCGCCTTCCCAACCTGGCCCCTTGCCTGAGGTGTGGTGATCCTCAGGTCACATCACCGCCGGTCAGCTCTCTCCCGGGACCAGGCCCTGGTTCACAGCCGCCATCTTGGGGAAGCAGGACGCATGCGCTGGCATCTTGGCGATGCAACACCTAGTGGGCGGGGCCTGCAGGTTTCTGTTCCCAGCCGGGTCCTAGTGCCCGCCAGAACAATTAATTGCAACAGGTTTTTAAAAAGTTTCACCCACGCCCAGGCTGAACCTCCTGTTTGTAGCCTGGAGGTGTCTGTGGGTCACGTTTACATTCAGTGTGAGAGGCTGCAGCCTCTATATAGCTACCTGAAGGGGATTAAAAGCGTTTGATTACATTTCGGGGACTTTCCAGCCATTATCAGGATGTTTGTGTGATATTTTCTTACCCTCAGATTAATTTTTCTTTCTTTAAAACACATTTCAGCAGCAGGCTCACTGGTGATTTTTAACGGATAGAAGGTTGTTTATCATCACACTATTTCCCTGCATGTTTGAACATCTCAGTCTCCCGTCTCTTTCACACTCACTGACACATACACAGAAATTAGGTACAGATCAAGTTGAAGCTGTAATGATGAAAATGGAATGCAGACTGCAGTCTTTATATCGCTGCAGGCTTAGACCATAAGACCATAAAACATAGGAGCGGAAGTAAGGCCATTCGGCCCATCGAGTCCACTCCACCATTCAATCATGGCTGATTTCAACTCCATTTACCCGCTCTCTCTCCATAGCCCTTAATCCCTCGAGAAATCAAGAATTTATCAACTTCTGTCTTAAAGACACTCAACGTCCCGGCCTCCACCGCCCTCTGTGGCAATGAATTCCACAGACCCATCACTCTCTGGCTGAAGAAATTTCTCCTCATCTCTGTTCTAAAGTGACTCCCTTTTATTCTAAGGCTGTGCCCCTGGGTCCTAGTCTCCCCTGCGAATGAAAACAACTTCCCGACGTCCACCCTATCTAAGCCATTCATTATCTTGTAAGTTTCTATTAGATCTCCCCTCAACCTCCCAAACTCCAATGAATATAATTCCAGGATCCTCAGACGTTCATCGTATGTTAGGCCTACCATTCCTGGGATCTTCCGTGTGAATCTCCGCTGGACCCGCTCCAGTGCCAGTATGTCCTTCCTGAGGTGTGGGGCCCAAAATTGCACACAGTATTCTAAATGGGGCCTAACTAATGCTTTATAAAGCTTCAGAAGTACATCCCTGCTTTTATATTCCAAGCCTCTTGAGATAAATGACAACATTGTATTTGCTTTCTTAATTACGGACTCAACCTGCAAGTTTACCTTTAGAGAATCCTGGACTAGGACTCCAAAGTCCCTTTGCACTTCAGCATTATGAATTTTGTCACCGTTTAGAAAATAGTCCATGCCTCTATTCTTTTTTCCAAAGTGCAGGACCTCGCACTTGCCCACGTTGAATTTCATCAGCCATTTCTTGGACCACTCTCCTAAACTGTCTAAATCTTTCTGCAGCCTCCCCACCTCCTCCATACTACCTGCCCCTCCACCTATCTTTGTATCATCGGCAAACTTAGCCAGAATGCCCCCAGTCCCGTCATCTAGATCGTTAATATATAAAGAGAACAGCTGTGGCCCCAACACTGAACCCTGCGGGACACCACTTGTCACCAGTTGCCATTCCAAAAAAGAACCTTTTATCCCAACTCTCTGCCTTCTGCCTGACAGCCAATCGTCAATCCATGTTAGTACCTTGCCTCGAATACCATGGGCCCTTATTTTACTCAGCAGTCTCCCGTGAGGCACCTTATCAAAGGCCTTTTGGAAGTCAAGATAGATAACATCCATTGGCTCTCCTTGGTCTAACCTATTTGTTATCTCTTCAAAGAACTCTAACAGGTTTGTCAGGCACGACCTCCCCTTACTAAATCCATGCTGACTTGTCCTAATCCGACCCTGCACTTCCAAGAATTTAGAAATCTCATCCTTAACAATGGATTCTAGAATCTTGCCAACAACCGAGGTTAGGCTAATTGGCCTATAATTTTCCATCTTTTTCCTTGTTCCCTTCTTGAACAGGGGGGTTACAACAGCGATTTTCCAATCGTCTGGGACTTTCCCTGACTCCAGTGACTTTTGAAAGATCATAACTAATGCCTCCACTATTTATTCAGCTATCTCCTTTGGAACTCTAGGATGTAGCCCATCTGGGCCCGGAGGTTTATCAATTTTTAGACCTCTTAGTTTCTCTAGCACTTTCTCCTTTGTGATGGCTACCATAGTCAACTCTGCCCCCTGACTCTCCTGAATTGTTGGGATATTACTCATATCTTCTACTGTGAAGACTGACGCAAAGTACTTATTTAGTTCCTCAGCTATTTCCGTGTCTCCCATCACTAGATTACCAGCGTCATTTTGGAGCAGCCAAATGTCTACTTTTGCCTCCCGTTTGTTTTTAATGTATTAAAAAAAACTTTTACTATCATTCCTAATGTTACTGGCTAGCCTACCTTCAAATTTGATCCTCTCTTTCCTTATCTCTCTCTTTGTTATCCTCTGTTTGTTTTTGTAGCCTTCCCAATCTTCTGACTTCCCACTACTCTTTGCCACATTATAGGCTTTCTATTTTGCTTTGATGCATTCCCTAACTTCCTTTGTCAGCCATGGCTGCCTAATCCCCCCTCTGATAACCTTTCTTTTCTTTGGGATGAACCTCTGTACTGTGTCCTCAATTACTCCCAGAAACTCCTGCCATTGCTGTTCTACTGTCTTTCCCACTAGGCTCTGCTCCCAGTCGATTTTCGTCAGTTCCTCCCTCATGCCCCTGTAGTTACCTTTATTTAACTGTATCACCTTTACATCTGATTCTACCTTCATTCTTTCAAATTGGAGATTGAATTCTACCATATTATGATCACTGCCTCCGAAATTACTTTAAGATCTTTAATCAAGTATGGCTCATTACATAACACTAAGTCCAGAATGGCCTGTACCCTCGTGGGCTCCATCACAAGCTGTTCCAAAAAGCCCTCCTGTAAACATTCAATGAATTCCCTTTTCTTGGGTCCACTGGCAGCATTATTTACCCAGTCCACCTGCATATTGAAGTCCCCCATGATCACTGTGACCTTGCCTTTCTGACATGCACTTTCTGTTTCGTGGTGCATTTTGTGCCCCTGGTCCTGACCACTGTTAGGAGGCCTGTACATAACTCCCATTATGGTTTTTTTGCCTTTGTGGTTCCTCAACTCTACCCACACAGACTCCACATCATCTGACCCTATGCCATTTAGTGCTATTGATTTAATTTCATTCCTAATTAACAAGGCAACCCCGCCCCCTCTGCCCACCTCTCTGTCTTTTCGATAGGTTGTGAATCCCTGGATGTTTAAATGCCAGTCCTGAACCCCCTGCAACCACGTCTCTGTGATGCCTACCACATCATACCTGCCAGTCACAATCTGGGCCACAAGCTCATCTACCTTGTTCCGTACACTGCACGCATTTAAATATAGCACCTTTAATTCTCCATTGACAGTCCCTTTTTGTTTTCTTAGTGTGGTGGACCTTGGTTTACTGAGCCTTTCCATACACTGTGTCACATTTTGTGGGATGGGGACTATCGTAACCTCTCCTGAGTTCTGTCTTTTCGTGCTTTTTTGTATTCCTAAGCAGCTACGCTTCCCACTGATTACTTCACCTCTTGGTTCCCTGACTTCCCCTCCCCCCCCCCCAATCTCTAGTTTAAAGTCCTATTGACCACCCTATTTACTCTTTTCGCCAGAACACTGGTCCCAGCTCGGTTCAGGTGGAGACCATCCCAACGGTATAGGTCCCCACTGTCACAAGACTGATGCCAGTGTCCCATGAAAAGGAACCCCTCTTTCCCACACCACTCTTTCAGCCACGTGTTAACTTCCCTTATTCTTGCCTCCCTATGCCAATTTGCACGTGGCTCGGGCAGTAATCCAGAGATTATGACCCTTGAGGACCTGTTTTTTAATTTGAATCCTAGCTCTTTATAATCTCTAAACAGGTCCTCTTTTCTATACTTGCCTATGTTGTTGGTACCGACATGGACCACAACAACTGGATCCTCCCCCTCCCTCTCCAGTATCCTTTCAAGCCGGTCAGAGATGTCCCGCACTCTAGCACCGGGCAGGCAACATACCATGGGGGACTCTTTATCCTGCTCACAAAGGATACTATCTATCCCCCTGATAATAGAATCCCCTACAACTACAACTTGCCTATTTACTCCCTCCCCTTGAATGGCCTGCTGAACCATGGTGCCTTGGTCAGTTGACTCATCCTTCCTGCAGCCCTGTTCGCCATCCACACAGGGAGCAAGTGCCTCATACCTGTTGGACAGGGTCAAGGGCTGAGGCTCCTGAGTTCCTGACTGCTGGTTCCCTTTACCTGCCTGACTTGCAGTCACACCCTGCTGTCCCTGACCACCGGCAGGATTTAAACTACTTACTGTGACAGGTGTGACTGCCTCCTGAAACACAGTGTCCAGGTAAGTCTCCCCCTCCCGGATGTGCCTCAGTGTTTGAAGCTCAGACTCCAGCTCACCAACTCTGAGCCGGAGCTCTTCGAGCAGCCAACACTTACTGCAGATGTGGTCGCTGCAGCTCGCAATGGGATCTGCCAGCTCCCACATCAAGCAGCTCAAGCACATCGCCTGACCAGCCATCACTGATTAATTAACTAGTTTAATTTAAGTTTACGAGTTTAGCTGTGTTTTAAAAAAAATTTGGGGCATATTTGCTATCAACCAATCAGATCACAGCTTCCCTCTGACGTCACTTTAGGAAAAAAAACTGGAAAACAGGAAGTTACCGTTAGGTTTTTATAATCACAGAGCCTGCTCCTCCTCCTCCGAACGACTCCCAAAATTAGGTCCGAAGAAAGCGAGCGAACAAAACAGTCGGGAAAAAACACCTTCTCCCACTCTGCACCGAATTACCTCACTACACCAAATTACCAAATTCTCACTCTGTCTGTGTCTCACTCACTCAGGCTGTGTCTCTTTGACCAGCGCAATGCTTACTAAGTGCGCTTTCTGTCTGTCTTTTATACAGACTTTAGGATGACTCACACTAAAACTTCAAAGAGAAGAATACAATGTGTACCTTTGTGCCCCTTAACAGGCCTCAGGTGACTGCCAGATAACTGCCTCTCAGCAATTAGGGTGGGGCAGCTTCAGCCAATCAGACACTAATCTACACTGCACTTTTAACTGAAAAACAGCACAATTAGATTAACCACTTACCTTTCCTGGTTACCTCACTGCACCAAATTACCAAATTCTCACTCTGTCTGTGTCTCACTCACTCAGGCTGTGTCTCCTTGACCAGCGCAATGCTTGTTGTCTTGTTGAGCAGATCTTTTAGTTGGAGTGAAGCGTTTTTAGAAACAAATAATTCTCATGAGGCTCTGAAGCTTCTTGTGGATGAATAGCCAGGAGGTTGGTTCTCAGGTGGACTTGGAAGCTGGAATAAGTTCAGTACTGTGGCTGCACTGGGAGACATTCAGCTCTGCTGGTTCAGCTGGTTCCTGGTGCTTCAGATGCGTCTCACACACACATTTGCTTTGTTCAGGGTTTATTATGCTGCATCCCTGACAATTAACTGCAGGGTTAAAACTCTGGGACCCAGAATACCCCGATGCAATAGCAGTTTACGATGCTCACTCACGCTTATCTCTGTCCCAATTCGAGCTCATTCTCCTGTGTTCAATACGGCCCTTGGAGACCAACAATCCCGAGTTTTCATGTTCTTCAAACGCTGGTTAATCCTGATACAACGAGACATTTAAACTTCACAGGTGGATGCAAAGTTTCCTTGTTCAGGTCCGTGTTTAACTAAATATTGGTCAGAGAATCGAATATTGGCCAGTTTAATGTCCATTGTAACCTGTTAAGTTGCAGCCATCTTGACAGAGTTCGTGGATCTTACAGTCTATAATATCTAGTATCCTTTTTTAAATAAAATATTTTAATTCAAATTTTTACATATTTTCAACCAAACAGGAATAAGAAACCCTTACAGAAATAAGAAAAAACAAAGAACACATAAATAAACATCTTATAGCTATGTCACGTATTCCCCCAATATACAAGCCCCCATTAAACGATAATAAACACAGTAGTAAACACAAAGTACCCCCCCTTCCCCCGGGTTGCTGCTGTCCACCTCCTAACGCTCCGCGAGAAAGTCTACGAATGGTTGCCATGGCCTGAAGAACCCTTGCACAGATCCTCTTAAGGCAAATTTTACCCTCACCAATTTAATGAACCCCGCCATTTCGCTGATCCAGGCTTCCACGCTTGGGGGCCTCGCATCTTTCCACTGTAGCAGAATCCTCCGTCGGGCTACCAGGGACGCAAAGGCCAGAATATCAGCCTCTTTCGCCTCTTGCACTCCCGGCTCGTCCAATACCCCAAATAGTGCGAGCCTCCAACTCGGCTTAACCTGGATATGCACCACCTTAGACACCATCCTCACAACGCCCCTCCAGAACCCATCCAGCCCTGGGCACGCCCAGAACATGTGGGCGTGAATTGCTGGGCTCCCCGAACACCTCACACACCTGTCCTCTACTCCAAAAAAACGACTCACCCTTGCCCCAGTCATGTGCGCCCTGTGCAGAACCTTAAATTGTATCAGGCTACGCCTGGCGCAAGAGGAAGACTTTACCCTACCCAGGGCGTCTGCACACATTCCCTCGTCTATCTCCTCCCCCAGCTCCTCCTCCCATTTACCTTTCAGCTCCTCCACCGAGGCCTCCTCCTCCTGCATCTCCTGGTAGATCACCGAGCCTTGCATTCTCCAACCCACACCCCCAAGAGCACCCTATCCTGGTTCCTACGTGCTGGCAGCAGTGGGAATTCCCTCACCGGCCATCTTACAAACGCCCTTATCTGCATGTACGTGAAGGCATTTCCAGGGGGGAGCCCAAATTTTTCCTCCAACACCCCAAGGCTCGCAAACGTCCCATCTATAAACAGGTCCCCCATCCTTCTAATACCTGCCCTGTGCCAGCTCAGGAACCCCCCATCCATTCTCCCCGGGACAAACCGATGGTTCTCTCGGACCGGACACCACACCAAAGCCTCTGCCTCCCCCCTGTGGCGTCTCTCCTGCCCCCAGATTTTGAGGGTCGCCGCCACCAGTAGGCTCGTGGTGTACCTTGTCGGCGGGAGCGGCAGCGGTGCCGTCACCAGCGCTCTCAGGCTCGTGCCCACACAGGACGCCATCTCCAGCCTCTTCCATGCCGCCCCCTCCCCCTCCATTACCCACTTGCGTATCATCGCCACATTGGCAGCCCAGTAGTACCCACACAGATTAGGAAATGCTAGCCCTCCTCTGCCCCTGCTCCGTTCCAGAAACACCCTTCTCACCCTCGGGGTCTTTTTCGCCCATACATACTCCATGATGCTCTTGCTGACCCACTTAAAAAAGACCTTAGGGATCAGGATGGGGAGGCACTGGAATATAAAAAGGAACCTCGGGAGCACCATCATTTTCAGCGACTGTACCCTACCCGCCAGGGAGAGTGGCAGCATATCCCACCTTTTAAACTCCTCCTCCATCTGCTCCACCAGCCTCATCAAGTTGAGCTTATGTAGGGCCCCCCACAGCTCCTGGCCACCTGTATCCCTAGGTACCGAAAACTCCTTTCCGCCCTCTTCACTGGAAGCTCGTCTATCCCCCTTCCCTGGTCCCCTGGGTGTATCACGAATAGCTCACTCTTCCCCATGTTGAGCTTATACCCGGAAAAGTCTCCAAGCTCCCTGAGGATCCGCAACACCTCCGGCATCCCCCCCCCCCACCCCACCGGGTCCGCCACATATAGTATGTACCTGAAGGCATTTCCAGGGGGGAGGCCGGATTTTTCCTCCAACACCCCAAGGCTCGCAAACGTCCCATCTATAAACAGGTCCCCCACCCTTCTAATACCTGCCCTGTGCCAGCTCAGGAACACATACAGTCTGCATACAGAGATACCCGGTGTTCCTCCCCCCCCCCCCCCCCCACACACACACACACACACACCAGCCCCCTCCAGTTCCTGGACTCCCTCATCGCCAAAGGCTCAATTGCCAACGCAAATAGCGGGGGGGGGGGGGGGGGGGGGGGGGGAGGGGCACCCCTGCCTCGTCCCCCGGTACAGCCAAAAGTATTCCGACCTCCTCTGATTTGTGTCAGCCACTCATAGAAGTCTCGAAATACCCCATTTATTCCCACCGCACTCCGCACCGTGTTCCCCCCTTTATCCCTAACTCCCCCAATCTCCCTCGCTGCCTCCCGCTTCCGAAGCTGGTGTGCCAACATCCGGCTAGCCTTCTCCCCATATTCATACACCGCCCTTTGCGCCTTCCTCCACTGCACTCCGCCTTCTTGGTAGTCAACAGGTCGAACTCGGCCTGGAGGCTCCGTCGCTCCTTGAGTAGTCCCTCCTCGGGGACCTCTGCATACCTCCTATCTACCCTTAAAATCTCCCCCACCAACCTCTCCCTCTCCTTCCCCTCCTTGTGGGCCATAGTGGAGATTAGCTCTCCCCTAATCACCGCCTTCAGCCCCTCCCAGACCACCCCTACCTGCATCCCCCCAATATTGTTAACCTCTAGGTATCTTTCAATGCAACCCCGGATCCGCCCACTCACCTCCTCATCCGCCAGCAAACCCACCTCCAGGCACCACAGCGGGCGCTAGTCCCTCTCCTCCCCTAGCTCGAGCTCCACCCAGTGCGGGGCATGGTCTGAGATGGCTATGGCCGAATACTCGTGTCCTCCACCCTCGGGATCAGCGCCCTGCTCAAAACGAAGAAGTCAATCCGGGAGTAGGCTTTATGGACGTGGGAAAAGAAAGAGAATTCCCTGGCCCCCGGCCTAACAAAACTCCATGGGTCCACTCCTCCCATCTGGTCCATAAACCCCCTCAACACCTTGGCCGCCGCCGGCCTCTTACCCGTCCTGGACCTAGGGCGGTCCAATGCTGGATCCAGTACCGTATTAAAATCCCTCCCCCATTATCAAGCTCCCTGCCTCCAGGTCCGGAATCCGGCATCTTCCCAATTCGGGGGATACACATTCACCAAGACCACCCGCACTCCCTGCAGCTTACCACTCACCATCACGTACCTACCTCCATTGTCTGCCACGATGCTCAGCACCTCAAACGACACCCGCTTCCCCACAAACATCGCCACCCTCGATTCTTTGCATCCAACCCCGAATGGAAAAACTGCCCTACCCACCCCTTTCTCAGCCTAACCTGGTCTGCCACGCTCAAATGCGTCTCCTGGAGCATGACCACATCTGCCTTCAGTCCCTTCAGGTGAGCGAACACACGGGCCCTCTTGACCGGCCCATTCAGGCCTCTCACCTTCCAAGTTATCAGCCAGATCAGGGGGCTGCGCCCCCCCCCCCCCACTGCCGATTAGCCATCTCCCTTTCTAGACCAGCCCCGTGCCCGCGCCTCCCACATTCTCCGTTCCCCCCAGCGGCAGACCCTCACCCCGACTCGCGCTTCAGGCTCCAGCTCCCCCTTGGCCAATGCAGCAGCAACCCAGTCCCCCCCCGCCAGCTAGGTTCCCCCCCGAGCTGCGTTGCTCCCCCCATAGCACTCCTGTATGTCAGCTGACTCCTGCTGACCCCGGCCGCCCCCGCCACTCCATCGACCTCCCCAGTGTGAGAATCTCCCCCCCCCTCCTGTCCATCAGCGGGCGCTCTTCTCCAGCACCACCCCTCCCCCTTTCTTCCCCACGCTTTCCACCAAGCCGGCCCCACCCCCTCTGGTGCGGCTCCCTTTCGCGGCCTCATCCCAGCTCCCACCTCAGGCCTCCCGTCTCGCCTCCCCCGCAATGGGGCCCCCTCTTCCAACCACCGACGTCCACACTCTCACCAAACCCCCACTACAAACCATTTCACCCTACCCCACCCAGCACCCAAAAAAAAAACAGGACCAAACAGAACAGAACATCCCCCCCAAAACACAACAATCACATCAATCCCCTCCCATCATCCCCTCGCAACCGACCCTCAATCCGAATCCAACTTTTCGGCCTGGATAAAGGTCCACGCCTCCTCCGGCGTCTCAAAGTAGTGGTGGAGGTCCTTGAAAGTGACCCACAGTCGTGCCGGCTGCAACATTCCAAATTTCACCCCCTTCCGATGCAGAGCCGCCTTAGCCCGATTGTACCCGGCCCTCTTTTTGGCCACCTCCGCGCTCCAGTCCTGGTATATACGGACCTCTGCATTCTCCCACCTGCTGCTCCCCTCCTTCTTTGTCCACCTTAGGACACACTCCCTATCCATGAAGCGGTGGAACCGCACCAGCACCGCCCGCGGCGGCTCGTTGGGCTTGGGCCTGCTCGCCAGGACACGGTGGGCTCCCTCCAGCTCCAGGGGCCCCGGGAAGGCCCCCGCGCCCATCAAAGTGTTCAGCATCGTGACCACGTATGCTCCAACATCCGACCCCTCCACTCCCTCCAGGAGACCCAGAATCCGCAGATTCTTCCTCCTCGACCGGTTCTCCATGTCCTCGAACTTCTCCTGCCATTTCTTTTTTAAAAAAATATATTTTATTAAAGTTTTCAAACAGAATTTTTCCATTTTACAAATCAACATAAAAATAGTACAGTAACTGATAAATAGCATTCTTTAAATAATATAGTGATCTAACAAAGTAACAAAAAATAGTGCCCCCCCCCCCCCCCGATGCTGCTGACGATCTATTTTCCCTTAACGTTCCGCAAGATAGTCAAGGAACGGTTGCCACCGCCTGGAGAACCCCTGAGCCGATCCTCTCAGCGCAAATTTTATTCGTTCTAGTTTTATAAACCCTGCCATATCGTTTATCCAGGCCTCCACGCCGGGGGGTTTCGCTTCCTTCCACATGAGTAAGATCCTTCGCCGGGCTATCAGGGGCGCAAAGGCCAAAATATCGGCCTCTTTCGCCTCCTGCACTCCCGGCTCTTCCGCTACCCCAAATATCGCTAACTCCCATCTTGGCTTGACCCGGACCTTCACCACCTTTGAGATCACCTTTGCCACTCCCCTCCAGTGCCGGACACGACCAGAACATGTGTGTGTGGTTCGCCAGCCTTCCCAAGCACCTCCCGCACTTGTCCTCCATTCCGAAGAACCTGCTCAGTCTTGCTCCCGTCATATGGCACACGAAGACGAGGAGTTTACCCTGCTTATGGCGTCAGCCCACAGGCCCTCCTCAATCTCCTCTCCCAGCTCTTCTTCCCATTTTCCATTCAGCTCCTCTACCATCGCCTTCCCCTCGTCTCTCATCTCCTGATATATTTCGGACACTTTGCCCTCCCCGACCCATACCCCGGAAATCACTCTATCTTGGATCCCCTGTGTCGGGAGCAGCGGAAATTCCCTCACCTGTTGCCTCGTAAATGCCCTCAGCTGCATGTATCTGAAATTGTTCCCCGGGGGCAACTCATACTTTTCCTCCAGCGCTCCCAGGCTCGCAAACGTCCCGTCTATAAACAAATCTCTCAGTTTCCTAATTCCTGCTCGTTGCCAGCTCTGGAACCCTACGTCCGTCTTTCCTGGGATAAACCTATGGTTGTTCCTGATCGGGGAGCACACCGAGGCACCCGTCACCCCCTTGTGTCGCCTCCATTTCCCCCAGATCCTTAAGGTTGCCATCACCACTGGGTTTGTGGTATACCTTTTCGGAGAGAGCGGCAGCGGCACCGTCACCAGCGCCTTTAGGCTCGTTCCTTTACAGGACACCATCTCCAGCCTCTTCCACGCCGCCCCCTCTCCCTCCCTCATCCACTTACAAACCATCGCCACATTGGCGGCCCAGTAGTAGTCGTCCAGGCTCAGCAACGCCAGTCCCCCTCTGTCCCTGCTATGCTGCAGGAACCCCCTCCTTATCCTTCGGGTCTTCCCTGCCCACACAAAGCTCATAATGCTCCTGTCTATTTTCTTGAAAAAGGCCTTTGTGATCAGAATGGGGAGACATTGAAACACAAAAAGAAACCTCGGGAGAACCATCATTTTTACCGCCTGCTCTCTGCCCGCCAATGAGAGCGGCAGCATATCCCACCTCTTGAAATCCTCCTCCATCTGCCCCACCAGCCGCGTCAAATTAAGTCTGTGTAGAGTTCCACAGCTCCTAGCTACCTGGATCCCCAAACATCGGAAGCTCTTTTCCACTCTCCTTCACGGCAGGGCGTCTATTCCTCTTCCCTGGTCCCCGGGGTGTATTACAAAAAGCTCGCTCTTCCCCATATTTAGCCTGTATCCCGAAAAATCTCCAAACTCCCTCAATATCTGCATAACCTCTGTCATCCCCTCTACAGGGTCCGCAACATATAGCAGTAAGTCATCTGCGTAGAGTGACACTCGATGTTCCTCTACCCCTCTAACCACCCCCCTCCATTTCTTAGAGTCTCTCAACGCTATGGCCAGTGGTTCAATTGCCAATGCAAACAGTAATGGGGACAGGGGACACCCCTGCCTTGTTCCCCTGTGTAGCCGAAAATACTCCAATCTTTGCCGGTTTGTGACTACACTTGCCTCTGGGGCCCCATATAGGAGTCTGACCCATCTGACAAACCCCTCCCCGAACCCAAACCTCCCATAAATACTCCCACTCTACCCTATCGAATGCCTTCTCCGCATCCATCGCCACCACTATCTCTGCCTCCCCCTCCGCTGGGGGCATCATTATCACCCCCAGCAGCCGTCGAACATTGACATTCAGTTGTCTCCCCTTTACAAACCCTGTCTGGTCTTCATGCACCACCCCCGGGACACAATCCTCTATCCTCGTCGCCAGCACTTTTGCCAGCAGCTTGGCGTCTACATTTAGGAGCGAGATAGGCCTATATGACCCGCATTGCAGCGGGTCTTTATCCCGCTTCAGGATTAGTGATATCGTCGCCTCCAACATTGCCGGGGGTAGAGTCCCCCCTTCTCTGGCCTCGTTAAAGGTTCTCACCAGCAGCGGGGCCAACAGGTCCACATATTTCCTGTGGAATTCCACCGGAAACCCGTCTGGTCCCGGGGCCTTCCCTGCTTGCATGTTCCCCAGTCCTTTAGTCACCTCATGCACCTCAATTGGCACCCCCAGACCCGCCACCTCCTGCTCCTCCATCCTCGGGAACCTTAGTTGGTCCAGAAACTGTTGCATTCCCTCTTTTCCCTCTGGGGGTTGGGACTTATATAGCCTCTCATAGAAGGTCTTAAATACCTAATTTACCTTCCCTGCTCTCCGCTCCCTAGTTCCCGTTTCATCCCTAACTCCCCCAATCTCCCTCGCCGCTATCCTCTTGCGAAGCTGGTGGGCCAACAGCCGGCTCGCCTTTTCCCCATACTCATTATCTCATCCCCTGTGCCTTCCTCCACTGTGACTCTGCCTTTCCTGTGGTCAGCAGGTCAAACTCCGTCTGAAGTCTTCACCTCTCTCTATATAGTCCTTCGTCCGGGGCCTCCGCATATCTTTTATCCACCCTCAAAATCTCCCCACTAATCTCTCCCTTTCTTTGCCCTCTTGTTTCTCCTTGTGAGCTCTAGTGGAGATCAACTCTCCCCTAACCACCGCCTTCAGCGCTTCCCATACTACCCCCACCTGGCCCTCGCCATCATCATTGACCTCCAGGTATCTCTCAATACATCCCCGCACCCTTCAACAGACCCCCTCATCCGCCAATAGTCCCACATCCTCCAATTTACACTTCTGTACCACAGCCTTGTGTTTCCCCCCCAACATCAGTCTCTCTGTTCTAGTCCAGTTTCTCTTCTTGGATGAAGGTCCATGCCTCATGCGCCGTTTCAAAGTAGTAGTGCTTGCCCTGATGCGTGACCCACAATCGCGCCGGCTGCAGCATCCCAAATTTTATTTTCTTCCTGTGAAGCACTGCCTTGGCCCGATTGAAGCTCGCCCTCCTTCTCGCCACCTCCGCGCTCGTATCTCCGCATTCTCCCACCTGCTACTCCGTACCTTCTTGGCCCAGCTCAAAACGGCCTCTCTGTCCGTGAAGCGGTGAAATCTCACCACTATCGCCCTTGGTAGTTCTCCCGCCTTTGGTCTTCTCACAAGGACCCGGTGAGCCCCTTCCACCTCCAGGGGGCCCGATGGGGCCTCAGCTCCCATTAGCGTATGGAGCATCGTGCTCACATAAGCCCCAACGTCAGCTCCCTCCGTTCCTTCGGGGAGACCTAGAATCCGTAGGTTCTTCCTCCTCGAGTTGTTCTCCAGGGCTTCCAGCCTTTCGATACATCTCTTATGTAGCACCTCATGCGTCTCCGTTTTTACCACCAGGCCCTGTATCTCATCCTCGTCTTTGGCTGCCTTTGCCTTCACTCCACAGAGCTCTATCGCCTGGACCTTTTGTGTTTCCTTCAGCCCATCGATTGCCGATAACATCGGCGCCAGCACCTCCTTCTTTATTTCCTCCACACACCGTCCGAGGAATTCCTGCTGGTCCGGGCCCCATGTTGCCTGGGCTCCATCTGCCGCCATCTTGCTTCTTCCTTCTCTTCTCTGCCGCTGCTCCAAAGGATCTTTCGCAATCTGGCCACTGCCACTGGTCTTTCCCATACACACCCGGGGGGGGGGGGGCACCTTCCTTCGTCACCCCACACTGGGTTTGGTCTGAAAAAATTTCCGTTGGGGCTCCCGAAAAGAGCCCAAAAGTCCGTTAGAACGGGAGCTGCCGAAACGTGCGGGTTAGCAGTGCATCACCGCAACCGGAAGTCCTCCTGCCATTTATTATGCAGAGCCTCGTGCGCCTCCACCTTCACCGCCAGGCCCAAGATCTCGTCCTCATTCTCCGAGGCCTTTTGCTGCACCTCCCAGATCACCGCCCCTTGGGCCTTCTGGATCTCGAGCAGCTTGTCTATCAAAGAACAAAGAAATGTACAGCACAGGAACAGGCCCTTCGGCCCTCCAAGCCCGTGCCGACCATGCTGCCCGACTAAACTACAATCTTCTAAAAGTACAAGCGAAGCAGTCATTGGCTCCAACAGCTCTGCCTTCAATTCTGTGAAGCAGCGCTGGAGAAACTCCTGCTGTTCCTGCGACCACTGCGCCCATGCTGCCTGGTCTCCACCCGCCACCATCTTGATTTTCCTCCCTCGCACTTTTCACTGCTCCAAAACTACTTTTTTCACCGCTCGACTCCTGGTCCGATCCATACAGTGCCGGGGAAATGTTACTATCACCTTCCCATACTGGGAACTGTCTAACAAATTCCGCTGGGGGCCCTGAAAAGAGCCCAAAAGTCCGTTTCTGTCGGGAGCTGCTGAACGTGCGACTTAGCTCCGCATAGCCGCAACCGGAAGTCCAAAAGCTATGGCTTCTCGGAGGTCATCATTTCAGTGGTGGGAGTCTAGAACTCGCTGTCTGATAGGGTCATAGAAGCAGAAATCCTGATCACTTTAAAATAAATGTCTTGGATATCCAAATAAAGGACTGGGACATACTCCAGCCAAACAGACTACGGGCTTTGTGTGAATGAAGTTTGAGCTTCACACAGACTGAATCTTCTTCCTGTGTCAATCCGCTGAGTAAAACACTTTATTTTCACTTCAATGGACTCTTTTAGAGACCATTGACCCTTCTACAGAACTGTTACAAGGAACAACAAACGTTACCTCTGTTTCTCGTGCCACAGATGTGGCATGGTGGCACAGTAGTTAGCACTGCTGCCTCACAGCGCCAGCGACCTGGGTTCAATTCCAGCCTTGGGTAACTGCACATTCTCCACGTGTCTGTGTGGGATCCGTCTGGGTGCTCCAGTTTTCTCCCACCGTCGAAAGATGTGCCGGTTTGGTGGATATGCTATACTAAATTGCCCCTTCGTGTCCAAAGATGAAGTGGTGTTACGGGGAGAGGGCGGGGGGGGGGGGGGGGGCGGGGGGAGTGCACCTGGGTGGGGTGCTCTTTTGTAGGGTTGGTGCAAGCTCGATGGGCCGAATGGTCTCCTTCTGCACTGTAGGGATTCTATGATGCTGCCAGACCTGTTGGTTTAATCTCGCATTTTCTGTTTTTACTTGACATTACGCACCTTTTTAATCTACTAATTATATTTATTGAACCACTGTACCATCAACTACGAGGAGCAGTGTGTTGATGCTTCAGCCATTCCGGCCTCGGATGGCTGTGTAGAGTTTGCACATCCTCCCCGTGACTGTGTGGGTTCCCATCGGGTGCTCCAGTTTTCTCCCACAGTCCAAAGATGTGCAGGTTAGGTGGATTGACCATGCTAAATTGCCCTTATTGGCCAAAAAAAGGATCGGTGGGGTTACTGGATTATGGGGATAGGGTGGAGGCATGGGTTTGAGTGGGGTGCTCTTTCCAAGGGCTAGTGCAGGCTTGATGGGCTGAATAACCTCCTTTCGCACTGTTAGTTCTACCATTCAGTCGAATTCTCTCTCTCTCAATCTCATCCGATTGGTGTCTGGTGGTAATTCCGTGACAATAGCACAGTGGTTAGCACTGTTGCTTCACAGCGCCTGGGTCCCCAGTTTGATTCCCACTTGGATTACTGTCTACGCAGAGTCTGCACATTCTCCCCATGTCTGCGTGGGTTTCCTCCCACACAGGTGCCAGAATGTAGCGACTAGGTGATTTTCACAGTAACTTCATTGCATAAGCCTACATGTGACAATAATAAAGATTATTATTATGTGTTTGTGCATTTTAAGGAGCAGGTAGAACTTTTTGTTTCTCCTGGTTGTGCCCTCAGATATTCCATCTGTTTGTGGTTAATGTGTCTGGAGTCTTTGAGTTCTTCCGTCTCCAATTCCCTTCCTGTCTCGTGTATATGCGTCTCGGTAGCTTGGTGTGATGTGTGTTGTTTGGTTGTCTGTCTGTCTCAAGCAGATATTGTTGTGTCTTGATAACGACTGTGCTGCTACCCTTGCTTCTGGTCTTATGAACATATCCATGTTGGATTGTCTGTCTTTCCGGGTAAGATTCTGATTGTCTCCTGTATTTCACTGTGACAGGGCAGAGACCTGATTCAAGGGTTCAAACATGGGAATTCTGGGAAAGATGGGCAAGGATTTGGGAGGTGGCAACATGTTCAACGAGTTTGGAGAGGAGAGGGAGGTTGAAGATGGGGCAGTAATTTATAAGGATGGCAGGGTCAAGGGTTTGTTTTATTGTGGAGGGGGTGATGATGGCAGATTTGAAGGACAGAGAGACAGTACCTGAAGAGAGAGAAATGTTGACAATATCCAGGGACACATCAGTAGCTTAGTGGGAATAGGGTTGATGGAACAGGAGTGGGGTTTCATGGACAAGATGAGCTCTGAGAGGGCACGAGGGGAGATGGGTGAGAAACTAGAGAAAGATGTGAGTTCAGGGCTCGGGAAAGTTGAAATTTAGAGACAGTTTGGTCTGGTGGGCTCTTGGCAGGGAGGGAAGCAGCTGATCGGATTTACTCAATCTCAGTCACAAAGAAGCTCCACAAGCTCCTCACACTTCTTGTTGGAGGTGAGGATGGAAGAGACAGGGGAGAGCGAGAGTACTTCAAAAGGAACTTGTGTCAGAGATATTAGAAAGTTTCAACACACTGCGCATTTAACACAAATCTAATTTATTTGACTTTTAGCCAGAATATTAGCCCCTGTAAATTGTCTGGAGTTTGTTATCAGCAGAAAGAGACCCAAATGAACATGGTTCAGTCCTGAATGTGAGTTAACAGCAAAGTCCATGCACTGTGGTTACTTATGGCCTCGTTGGTGTCTCAGCAGGTGGGATGACTGAGTGAATCCCTTCCCACACTCGGAGCAGGTGAATGGCCTCACCCCAGTGTGAATTTGCTGGTGTGTCAGCAAGTTGGTTGACTTGAGTGAATCCCTTCCCACAGTGGGAGCAGGCGAATGGTCTCACCCCAGTGTGAATTCGCTGGTGCTTCTGCAGCTCGGACGACTTAGTGAATCCCTTCCCACACTTGAAGCAGGCGAATGGTCTCTCTCCGGTGTGAACTCGCTGATGTACAGTGAGGTCAGATGATTGTCTGAACCCAGTCCCACAGTGAGAGCACTTAAACGGTCTCTCGTCAGTGTGAACACGTTGATGGCTCATCAGATCACCAGAACTTTTATAGCACTTCCCGCAGTCTGGACACTGAAACGGTCTCTCATCAGTGTGAACTCGCTGGTGTCTCAGCAGGTGGGATGAAATAGTAAATCCCTTCCCACACTCTGAGCAGGTGAATGGTCTTTCCCCAGTGTGAACTCGCTGGTGTGTGGACAGAGTGGATGACCGAGTGAATCCCTTCCCACACTCTGAGCAGGTGAATGGTCTCTCCCCAGTGTGAACTCGCTGGTGACTCAGCAGGTGGGTTGAAATGGTAAATCCCTTCCCACACTTGGAGCAGGTGAATGGTCTCTCCCCAGTGTGAACTCGCTGGTGTGTGGACAGAGTGGATGACTCAGTGAATCCCTTCCCACGCTTGGAGCAGGTGAATGGTCTCTCCCCAGTGTGACTGCGTCAATGAGTTTCCAGCTTGGATGGATAAGTGAATCCTTTCCCACAGACCGCACATTTCCACGGTTTCTCCTCAGTATGACTGCAATTGTGTCTCGTGAGGCCTGATGATCGAGTGAATCCTCGCCCACACACACAACATGTGTACGGTTTCTCCCCACTATGAACAATGCTTTTTCTGTCCATGTTCAAAGAACGATGATATTCAGGATATGATAAATTGAGGACTGTCAGACCCGATGTGATGCTTGGTTTGAGTTTCCGGACTTTGAAGCCTCCCCTTCGAACACCCTGTGAAACTGATTGAAAACAGAAAATAGGGAGTGAGAGAGAACCCACAAAAATACAAAGGCAGGTTGTGAAATTGAGCTGAATGAATCTGGTCATTTGTGGGGCCGGCACTAAGAAAAATTGGAAGAGAAAATGCTGGATAAAAGCAAATTACTGCGGATGCTGGAATCTGAAACTAATCTGAATCAAAGAAAAAGTGACCATGAAAACTGCTGGATTGTCATAAAAACCCAACTGTCCTCTTTGGGAGGAGAGAGAAAGAGGCGAAGAGGGATTTTGTATATCTACAAGACATAATATGTTGGCAAAGCAAATTCGATCTTGAGCTTCATAAACAGTAATATTGATACCAAAACTACGCTCCTGGTGGCATGGTGGTTAGCACTGCTGCCTCACAGCACCAGGGACTCGGTTCAATTCCAGCCTTGATGTCTGTGTGTGTGGATTCTCCCTGGGTCTGCGTGGATTTCCACCCGGTGCTCATGATTCCTCCATCAGTCCAAAGAAGGGAAAGTTCGGTGGGGGATTGGCCTTGATAAATTGTCCCTTTGTGTCCAGAGATGTGCAGGTTCGGTGGGGCGTTGGGCTTACAGGGATAGGGTAGGAGTGTGGGCCTTCAAAAAATCAATGCAGACTCGATGGGCCGAATGCCCCCCCTCTGCACTGTAGGAGTTCTATGGTTCTAATTCTATTCTATGAATCTTTCTAAAGCTCTGGTCACCACTCTTCAGGAAGGATCTGAAGGTTCTTGAGAAGGTGCAGAGGAGATTTGCCAGAATGGTTCCAGCAAAGGAGATTGAGGGGAGATTTGATTCAGGGACACAAGATTATGCCAGATTTCCATCGGGTGGTCAAAGGAACACTGTTTTCATTCACTGATCGTACATGCAGCCCAGACACAGATTTAAAGTTTGGGGTAAAACCTGGATTGAACTGTATACGATCCATAGGGGTCTTGACAGGGTGGATGTGGAGAGAATGTTTCCTCTTGTGGGAGAATCTGGAACAAGGGCGTCACTGTTGCAAAGTGAGGGGTCACCCATTTAAGATGGAGATGAGGATTTTCTATTCTCTTTGGGTTGTAAGTCAGGGGGTGGCATAGTGGTTAGCACTGCTGCTTCACAGCACCAGGGACCTGGGTTCAATTCCCAGCCTGACTGTGTGGAGTTTGCACTTTCTCCCCATGTCTGTATGGGTTTCCTCCGGGTGCTCCGGTTTACTCCCACAGCTCAAAGATGTGCAGGTTAGGTTGAATCGGTTAGGATTCAGAGGAATCAGGGGGGAATCTCATAGAAACGTATAAAAAGTGGGTGGTGCAGTGGTTAGCACTGCTGCCTCATGTCGCCGAGGACCCGGGTTCGATCCCAGCCCCAGGTCACTGTCTGTGTGGAGTTTGCACATTCTCCCTGTGTTTGTGTGGGTCTGACCCCCACAAATCCAAAGATGTACAGGGTAGGTAGATTGAACACGCTAAAATTGCCCCTTAATTGCAAAACAAAATTGGGCACACTAAATTACTGGTTAAAAAAAAACAGGGCGAGACAGAGTAGATTCAGGAAGGATGTTCCTGATAGCGGGAGTGTCCAGAAACAGGGGTCACAGTCTGAGGATACGGCGTAGACCACTTCGGACAGAGATCAGGAGAAATGTCTTCCCCCAGAGAGTGGTGAGCCTATGGAATTCATCGCCACAGGAACTAATTAAGGCCAAAACATTGCATGTTTTCAAGAAGCAGTTAGATTCAGCACTAAGGGTGAAGGGGATCAAAGGATATGGGGGAAAGCGGGATTAGGCTATTGAGCCTAATCAGTTCTGATCGTAATGAATGGTGGAGCAGGCTCGAAGGGCCAAATGGTCTCCTCCTGCTCCTATTCTCTACGTTGCTCCGTGTCTATGCTTGTAAATGGTCCAGGAGGTATGAGGAAGAATGTTTTTACACAGCCAGTGGCAATGACCTTAAATTTGCTGCCGATGATGGAGTTTGGAAATAGACACAATAAATGATTGTTTTTTAAAAATTGGATAGAAACCTGAGAGAAATAAAGCTGTGCGGATACAGAGACAGAGCAGGAGAGTGACTCTGGATTGATTCAGTTAATAATAATAATCTTTATTAGTGTCACAAGTAGGCTTACATTAACACTGCAATGAAGTTACTGTGAAAATCCCCAAGTCGTCACACTCCGGCGCCTGTTCGGGTGCACTGAACGAGAATTCAGAATGTCCAATTCACCTAACAAGCACGTCTTTCGGGACTTGTGGGAGGAAACCGCAGCACCCGGAGGAAACCCACACAGACACGGGGGAGAATGTGCAGATTCCGCAGACAGTGTCCCAAGCCGGGAATAGAACCGGGGTCCCTGGTGCTGTGAAGCAACAGTGCTAACCACTGTGCCGATTAGAGAGCGAGCATGGACTGAATGCCCTTCTCTGCCCCTTATTGTAAAAAAAAATATTTTAAAACAAATTTAGAGTACTCAGTTCATTTTTTCCAATTAAGGGGCAATTTAGCACGGTCAATCCACCTCGCCTGCACATCTTTAAGTTGTGGGTGCGAAACCCACGCAAATACGGGGAGAATGTGCAAACTCCACACGGACAGTGACCCAGAGCCGGGATCGAATCTGGGACATCGGTGCTGTGAGGCAGCAGTACTAACCACTATGCCACCGTGCTGCCAGCTGACTCTGACACTTGTGTCTAATCTCGCCTTGTAAACTAACCCCGGGGGTTCAGATATCACTCAGGTAAATCTGTGCTACACTCCCTCCGAGGCCATTCTACCCTTCCTCAGGTTTGTTGTCCAGAACTGAACACAGTTCTCCAGGGTTGGTCTAACCAGGGTTTGTGAATCTCGGGGCTTTTCCAGTCACACTGAGACCTGAAATCGTCCCTCACAGACAGAACAGACAAACCTTTTACCTTCCACACCCAGATGCTGCTGAAATTCAGGTTCTAATGAATCAAGTGACTCTGTCAGATTGCAATGTGACTTTGGTATGAGATTCCCGTCTGTTAAATCTCCACATCCTGTGTCCTGTAAATTTACAGATACCTCACTGTCAGTTTAGGATAGAAATTCACAACACTCTCTCCTCGCCAACTTTAATTAAATGTATTCCTGGAGGTTTGATCACATGACCTGACCCCCATCCTCCAGCCATTAATCGGTCGACACATCCATCCTTGTGACACACAGCCTTCCTCGGCCAATTGGGAAGCAAAAGGACTCATTACCTTACAGGACAGTGTTTGACTAGGGCAGCACTGCTGTCTCACGGCGCCGAGGTCCCAGGTTCGATCGCGGCTCTGGGTCACTGCCCGTGTGGAGTTGGCACATTCTCCCCGTGTTTGTGTGGGTTTCACCCCCACAACCCAAAGATGTGCACGTTAGGTGCATTGGACACGCTAACTTGCCCCTTAATTGGAAAAAATTAATTGGGCACTCTAAATTTATTTTTAAAAGGACAGTGATTGACTGTCAGTCAATCAACCTTCATCCCATTTTCAATGTTTTTATATCTACTTAAGAGAATTGTTCAAAAATCTTTTTTACTGTCCAAATGATTTTCCAGCGACCCAAAATTAATATTTATACTCTCCTCATCATGTTCCAGAGTCACAAAAATATTTTGTACTGTCCCAATGATTTTCCAGACACCCAGGTATGAATCTCACCAAGGCAGAAGGTAAAATTTGAATTCATTGAAAGTCTACTGATGACCATGAAACCATTGTCGATTGTTGCAAAGACCCATCTGGTTCACTCATGTCCTTCAGTGAAGGAAATCCTCTTATCTTACCTGGTCTGGCCTACAGGTGATTCCAGATCCACAGTCAGCTGGTTGACCCTTAAAATGCCCTGAGATGCCCTCAGTTCAAGGGCAATTAGTGATGGGCAGTGAATGCCGGCCCAGCCAGCGACACCCACATCCCGTGAATGAATAGAAAAGAAAATCTGCCATCCTTACCTGGACTGGCCGACACGATTCCAAACCACAGCAATGTGGTTGACTCTTTAAATGTCCTCCGAGATGGCCGAGCAAGCCACTCAGTTTGAGGAAAATTAGGGATGGGCAATAAATTTTGGCCCAGCCAGTGACTCCCACAAATGAATAAAATAAAATCCTGGAGACTCCAGTCAGTCAATCTCTGAGAGTTGGCATCCAGTCTAGGCTCGCAGCGCACAATAATAATATTAATCACTTATTGTCACAAGTAGGCTTCAATGAAGTCCCTGTGAAAAGCCTCTAGTTGCCACATTTCGGCACCTGTTCGGGGAGGCTGGAACGGCAGTAGAACCCGCACTGCTGGTCTTGTTCTGCATTACAAGCCAGCTGTCTTAGCCCACTGTGCTAAACCAGCCCCTTCCCTGCGGCACCTTGTCCTCTGTAAAGATGGCGGCCAGTAACCCGGGCCTGTCACCGCTCAGCTCTCACTCTATTCGGTGCTGTTTAAGACGGGACCGTTAACATTTTCCCCGGGTGTTGAAGCCTCCACGGGGTATTTATGAAACCTCCCGGCTCACTCCGCAGCTTCAATTGCTCCCCAGTCACCTACCGGCTCCAATCCTGAAAGTCGCTCGATTGTTTCTTTCCCGCTCCTCGCACCGTCAGCGACAACCTGAACTGTGCATGCGCCGATCACAGCCCGAACGCCGCATGCTCCAGTCACAGCCGGACTCTGCGCATGTGCGAGGAACTTCTGTCATATGGAGAGAGCACATTCTGAGCTGCTGTGCATGTTGTGTAATAAACCCGCCATTGAAATTGATATTCTTCATATAAATTATGCTTTGCGAACTGATTACGATTCGTAACATTGGGCCAATAAAGGAAAGTTGGCCGTTAGAAAGGCAAATGCAATGTTCGCATTTATTTCAAGAGAGCTACAATACAAGATGAATGGGGATGAGAAATATATTGGCCATGATCGAATGGCAGAGCAAACTCGAAAACTCGATGGGCTGAATGGCCCAATTCTGCTTCTCTATCTTTTTTTTTAATGAGGGGATCTCATAGAAACATTTGTAAAAAGATTGTTGGAATCCATCCTGGATACAGATCAATTGATTCTTGGAGACTTCAATTGTGTTCTGGATCCTAAATGGACTGGTCCAAGCTGATTCAACCACAACAAAAACATGAAAAAGGAATGAAACCAGACAGACCACCCGGCATTGACCCAGGCACCAGAAACAACAGCAAACCCAGCAAAAGATTTTTTTAAACTGCTCCCATCAGTAGATTGTAAAATGATTACGAAACATAGATTTAAGATTGTGAACAAGATCTACAGGGGAGATAGGAGGTAGGCATTTTATACAGTGAGTGATAATGATATGGAACTCAATGCTTACACACAAAGGTCGATAATCTCCAGGTCCTGGCATCTCGAACTGTGGTGTTAGAATTTGATGTGAGGATTGGTTGTGGGTTTCTTGTCTGCGAATCTCTTTCTAAGCCCGTGTGAAAGAGGTTGCCAAAGGCATCACTGTCAGTCCAGAAATGAAATTCGAGAAAGATAAACATTTCTCCTGGTTTGAATTTGCTGTGTGTAAATCCTCCTCTACTAATCCCCTGTAAAAGGAGTTTCCAAAATTAATCACCATCAGTCCAGGATAGAAATTCACACCATTCTCTCCTCCTGCTTATGGGTCCAGGTTGACCACTCATGGCCCCCGCTGCACACTGACGCTCTTGTCATCAGCAGTCCCTCGATTTGAGGGTGACGTCTACTCAGGGTTGTGAATTTCTATCCTGGGTCTTCATGTGACTGAACAGAGTCGCAGAGCTTTGGACACATGGGCAGGATGTCTAATAAGACAGTGAAATCCGGAGAGCAGGATTTGCTTCCTTTCCTTTCCATCTCTGCCACCGCTTTGCATCATCAATAAGACATTGGGACTCAAAGACTAATCCAGTTTGATGGACAAGGTGTCTCCATTCTGACCAATGGGGAACAAGTTCCGCCCACTCATTGAAACATCGCCCCCCGACAAAGACGACAACCGCGCATGCGCCTCGATTCACATCCAATAAAGATGGCGGCCGTTAACCCGAGCCGAAGATGAGGAGCTGCAGCTCCGCTCGGTACAAACGGGGTCCCGTAAACTTTTCCGAGGTTGGCGATTTCAACAACTTTACGCAACGTTTCCGCCCACCCCCGCGATCTCTCGCTCCCTCCATATTGTTTATCGCCTCTTACCAATTTCCGATCTGAAAAAGACGTCCATCTCCTTCGCCATTACCCACACTGCGCATGCTTCAATCACAGTGGGCCCCGCCCCTCATTCACTCCGATTGGTTGGAAGGCTTGCTTCTCCTGGTGGGTCCTCCAGCCCCCCCCCCTCCTCTTCCTATTGGTCCGGAGCTGCCATCAATCACCCGGGCATTCTGAGGCAGATTTCTGGCTGACTCGCTGATTGTTCAATAATCACAGGTTAAAGTCCAATATGTTTGTTTCAAACACTAGCTTTCGGAGCACTGCTCCTTCCTCAGGTTCTTCATGTTGAACTTTAACCTGGTGTTGTAAGCCTTCGTCCTGTGCTCACCCTCGTCCAACGCCGCCATCTCCACATCATGCTCAATAATCATAGAGGTACGACTTCCGGGTGCGGCTATGCAGAGCTGGGTTGCATATTCGGTAGCTCCCGCTTGGAACGGGCTTTTGGGCTCTTTAACAGGGCCCCACGGCATTTGTTTGACATTTCCCAGTGTGGCAAGAAGACTGCAGCATTCCCCTGACAGTGTCCCCCAGGAATGTTATGTCTTTTAGCTACCAGACCCGGCAGAAACAGTAAAAGATTTGGCTGCAACAGGATAAACAGGGCCTCTTCCAGCATGCAGGCGGGGGAAGGGCAAGCTTAAAGCTGCAATCTGACTTGACTCTATCAAAGGTGAATTCTAGCAGCAGAGGGAACAACTGTGAAAAGATCTACCAAGGCCATTGAAGAAGCAGGGACGAGGCTTCCGGTGGCGGCCATGGAGGAGTAGGTCGCTCATTCGGCAGCTCCCGCCTGGAATGGACTCCCAGACCTTTTTCAGGAGTTTCCATAGACTTTTTGGGGCAGACTGGTGAAGCGAACACTGCCAAAAGGATTCCCTCTCGACTTCTGGTTGCGGCTATGCGGCGCTAAGCCGCACGATTCGGCAGCTCCTGCTACCACGGACTTTCGGGCTCGTTAGAGGAGCCCCAACGGAACTTTTTTTATTATTTTTTTCATTTGACGCAGCCCATGGGGAAGGGAAGAGAGAGGTCCCCCTCCAACTTCCATGAAACGAACCAGAAGTGTAACGGCCAAAGGAGCGGCACTGGAGCAATGGGAGAAGCGAGGGGCAGAAAACAAAATGGCGGCGGCCAGGGACAAAGGGGAGCTGCAGGAGTTCATCAAGCGCTGCTTCGAGGAGCAGCGCGAGGAGATGCGCAAGGAGATGTTGGCGCCTATGCTTTCAGCAATTGAAGGGCTTGGGATCACCCAGAAGGCCCACGAAGCTAAGATCCAGGAGGTACAGAAAAGAGTCAGTCAGAATGAGGATGAGCTCGTGGGCCTGGCGATTAGAGTGGAGCAGAATGAGGCGCTACACAAGAGGTGGGCGGGAAGACTCGAAGACCTGGAAAACAGGTCGAGGAGAAAGAATCTGTGAATCCTGGGTCTCCCTGAGGGAGTGGAGGAGGCTGATGCCGGGCATACGCGAGCACGATGCTCGAGGCGATGATGGGCATGAAGACTCCTTCGAGGCCGCTGGAGTTGGACGGGGCACACCGGGTGCTGGCGAAGAAGCCCCAGGCAAATGAGCTGCCAAGGGCGATGGTGGTGAGGGTCCACCGGTTCACGGACAGAGAGTGGGTCCTGAGATGGGCCAAGAAGGAGCGGAGCAGTAAGTGGGACAATGCAGAGATCCGAATATACCCG
Source organism: Scyliorhinus torazame (assembly GCF_047496885.1). NCBI lineage: Eukaryota > Metazoa > Chordata > Chondrichthyes > Carcharhiniformes > Scyliorhinidae > Scyliorhinus > Scyliorhinus torazame. The sequence continues at coordinate 69,897,255 of NC_092711.1, read as the reverse complement.
GACTGGAGCACGGAGGTTGCAAAGCGGAGAGCGGGTTTTAACCGGGCCAAAGCGGTGTTGTACCGGAAAGAAGTGAAATTCGGAATGCTGCAGCCAGCGCGACTGTGGGTCACATACAAGCGCCAACACTATTACTTCGAAACGCCTGAAGAGGCGTGGACCTTTGTACAAGCCGAAAAGTTGGACTCTAACTGAGGGTTTGTGATGGTGGGGGGGGGGGGGGGGGGATGTTTTGGGGTTTGATGTGTGATGGTTGTTGTAAAGAGAGGTCAATCACGCGCAGGAAATGTTACATCGGCTGGGGGAGAGAGAGACAAGGCCGTGACAGGAGCTGCGCCAGAGGGGGCGGAGCGGGCTTTGGAAAGGCGGGAAGGGGAACGAAGGAATGCATATGGATTGGGAGACTCCCACGCGGGGAGGTCAATGGGACGGCGGGGGAAGCCGGTGTCAGCAGGCGTCAGCTGACTTACGGGAGTGACATGGTGGGAGCAAAAAAGCTAGACAGGGGTCTAGCGGGAGGCGGGAAAGGGGGGGGAAGGGTTGCTGCTGCACTGGCCGAAAGGGAATGGGACACAGAAGAGGTGGTCGGGACGGGGGTCCCCCCTCTGGGGGACTGGAGCGTGAGGGAGGCGTGGACATGGGACTGGCCCAGAAAAGGAGATGGCTAGTCGGCGGGCGTGGGGGGCGGGGGGGGGGGGGGGGGATGGGGGGTGAGAGCCCCTCCAATCCGGCTGATAACGTGGAATGTGAGGGGATTGAATGGGCCGGTGAAGAGGGCTCGAGTGTTCGCGCACTTAAAGGGACTGAAGGCGGACGTGGCCATGCTCCAAGAGACACACCTGAAGGTGGCAGACCAGATCAGGCTAAGAAAGGGATGGGTAGGACAGGTATTCCACTCGGGACTGGACGCGAAGAATAGAGGGGTGGCAATATTGGTGGGAAATCGGGTGTCATTTGAGGCCAACGCTATTGTAGCAGACAATGGAGGGCGATATGTAATGGTGAGCGGTAGGCTGCAAGGGACGTGGGTGGTGTTGGTAAACGTATACGCCCCGAACTGGGATGATGCAGGATTCATGAAGCGCATGTTGGGGCGCATTCCGGACCTGGAGATAGGAGGCCTGATAATGGGAGGGGACTTCAATACAGTGTTGGATCCAGCACTGGACCGCTCCAAATCAAGGACTGGAAAGAGGCCGGCGGCGGCCAAGGTACTTAGGGGGTTTATAAATCAGATGGGGCGAGTGGACCCATGGCGGTTTGCAAGGCCGCAGGCCAGGGAATTTTCTTTCTTCTCCCATGTACACAAAGCCTACTCTCGGATAGATTTCTTTGCTCTGGGTAGGGTGCTCATCCCGAGGTTGGAGGGGACGGAGTATTCGGCTATAGCCGTTTCGGACCATGCCCCGCACTGGGTAGAACTGGAGCTGGGAGAGGAGAGGGACCAACGCCCGTTGTGGCGGCTGGATGTGGGACTGCTGGCGGACGAGGTGGTGTGTGGGAAGGTGAGGGGGTGTATCGAAAGGTACTTGGAGGCCAACGACAATGGGGAGGTGCGGGTGGGGGTGGTATGGGAGGCGTTGAAGGCGGTGATCAGGGGAGAGCTCATTTCCATTAGGGCTCATAGGGAGAAGACAGAGAGTATGGAAAGGGAGAGGTTAGTGGGGGAGATTTCGAGAGTGGACAGGAGATACGCAGACGCCCCGGAGGAAAGATTACTTGGGGAAAGACGATGGCTCCAGACGGAGTTTGACCTGTTGACCACAGGGAAGGCGGAGGCACAGTGGAGGAAAGCGCAGGGGGCGACCTACGAGTATGGGGAAAAGGCTAGTCGGATGCTGGCACACCAGCTCCGTAAGAGGATGGCAGTGAGGGAAATAGCGGGAGTCAAAGATGGAAGGGGAGCCACGGTTCGGAGTGCGATGAAAATAAACGAGGTATTCAAGGCCTTTTATGAAGAGCTGTACAGATCCCAGCCCCCAGCGGGGGAAGAGGGGATGAGATGATTCCCAGATCAGCTGAGATTCCCGAGGGTGGAGGAGCAAGAGGTGGCTGGTTTGGGGGCACCAATTGGGTTGGAGAAGCTGAGCAAGGGTTTGGGGAGCATGCAGGCGGGGAAGGCCCCGGGACCGGACGGATTCCCGGTGGAGTTCTACAGGAAGTACGCAGACCTGTTGGCCCCGCTACTGGTGAGGACCTTTAATGAGGCAAGAGAGGAGGGGACCCTGCCCCCGACAATGTCAGAAGCGACAATTTCTTTGATCCTAAAGCGGGACAAGGACCCACTGCAATGTGGATCATACAGGCCGACCTCGCTCCTCAATGTGGGTGCAATGTTGCTGGCAAAAGTGCTGGCCACGAGGATCGAGGCCTGTGTCCCGGGGGTAATCAACGAGGACCAGACGGGATTTGTAAAGGGCAGGCAACTAAACACAAATGTGCGGCGGATCTTAAACGTGATAATGATGCCATCGGTGGAGGGAGAGGCGGAGATAGTGGCAGCTGTGTACGCGGAGAAGACCTTTGACCGAGTAGAGTGGGAGGACCTCTGGGAGGTGCTGCGTAGGTTTGGGTTCGGGGTAGGGTTTATCAATTTGGTTAAGCTCCTTTACAGAGCCCCGCTGGCGAGTGTAGTGATGAACCGGCGGAGGTCAGAGTACTTTTGACTGTACCGAGAGACGAGGCAGGGGTGCCCCCTGTCCCCCCTGTTGTTCGCATTGGCGATCAAATCATTGGCCATGTCATTGAGGGAGTCTAATAAATGGAGGGGGGGTGGTCCGAGGGGGAGAAGAGCATCGGGTGTTGCTATATGCGGATGACCTGTTGCTGTACGTGGCGGATCCAATGGAGGGGATGGTGGAGATCATGCAGACTCTAAGGGAGTTTGGGGAGTTTTAAGGCTATAAGCTCAATGTAGGGAAGAGTGAGCTCTTTGTATTACAGGCGGGGGACCAAGAAAGAGGAATAGGGGACCTACTGCTGAGGAGGGTGGAGGGGAGCTTTCTGTATCTGGGGATCCAGATAGCCAGGAGTTGGGGGCCCCTACATAAACTGAATCTGACGAGGTTGGTGGAGCAAATGGAGGAGGATTTCAAAAGATGGGACATGTTACCGCTCTCGCTGGCGGGTAGAGTGCAGTCGGTCAAAATGGTGGTCCTTCCGAGGTTTCTGATTGTGTTTCAGTGCCTTCCCATCGTGATCACTAAGGCCTTTTTTAAGACAGTAGGCAGGAGTATTATGGGGTTTGTGTGGGCGAATAAGACCCCGAGAGTAAGGAGAGGGTTCCTGGAACGCAGTAGGGACCGAGGAGGTTTGGCGCTGCCAAACCTGAGGAGCTACTACTGGGCAGCAAATGTGGCGATGATCCGCAAGTGGGTTATGGAGGGAGAGGGGGTGGCATGGAAGAGGATGGAGATGGCGTCGTGTAAAGGAATGAGCCTGGGGGCATTGGTGACGGCACCGCTGCCGCTCTCGCCGACAAAGTATACCACGAGCCCGGTGGTGGCGGCAACGCTAAGGATCTGGGGCCAGTGGAGACGGCACCGGGGTGCAATGGGAGCATCGGTGTGGTCCCCGATCAGGGGTAACCACCAGTTTGTCCCGGGGAAGATGGACAGGGGGTTCCAGAGCTGGCATCAGGCGGGGATTGGAAGAATGGGGGACCTGTTCATCGACGGGACGTTTGCGAGCCTAGGGGCACTGGAGGAGAAGTTCGAGTTACCCCCGGGAAATGCCTTTAGATATATGCAGGTGAGGGCTTTTGCGAGGCGACAGGTGAGGGAATTCCTGTTGCTCCCGGCACAAGAAGTTCAAGATAGGGTGATCTCGGATGTATGGGTCGGGGAGGGCAAGGTGTCGGAAATACACCAGGAGTTGAAAGAAGAGGGTGAAGCGCTGGTAGAAGAGTTGAAGGGTAAATGGGAGGAGGAGCTGGGGGCGGAGATCAAGGAAGTTCTGTGGGCTGATGCCCTAGGTAGGGTTAATTCCTCCTCCTCGTGTGCCAGGCTCAGCCTGATACAATTTAAGGTGGTCCACAGAGCGCACTTGACGGGGGCGAGGTTGAGTAGGTTCTTTGGGGTAGAGGACAGATGTGGAAGGTGCTCAGGGAGCCCGGCGAACCATGTCCATATGTTTTGGTCATGCCCGGCACTGGAGGGGTTCTGGAGAGGAGTGGCGGGAGCAATATCTCAGGTGGTGAAAGTCCGGGTCAAGCCAAGCTGGGGGCTAGCAATATTTGGAATAGTGGATGAACCGGGAGTGCAGGATGCGAAAGAGGCCGGCATTCCGGCCTTTGCGTCCCTAGTAGACCGGCGAAGCCCCCCAGCCTGGAGTCCTGGATAAATGATATGGCTGGGTTCATAAAGTTGGAGAGGATTAAGTTCGCCTTGAGAGGGTCTGCGCAGGGGTTCTACAGGCGGTGGCAACCGTTCCTAGACTATCTCGCGGAGCATTAGAGGAAGGTCGGTCAGCAGCAGCAGCAACCTTGGGGGGTGGGGTGGAGGGGACGTCCTGGGAGGGGGGAAAGGAGGGACTGCTTGGGAGGGTGGATGAGCAAGAGATAACATGAAGGGTTGGGGAAACTGGCATGTACGGGTGAGGGCCAGTGTACAAAGCTGTGTAAATATATCATTTTGCCATGTATATATCTTGCTCTGCGCGATTTCTCGTTTTTTTTTTTGTAACGAGGGGCGGGTGAGGGGGGGGTTATTGTTTGTAAGGGAGAAAAATTGCGTTGAAAAACTTTAATAAATATATATATTTTTTAAAAATAATCATAGAGGTACAATCATAGAATTTACAGTGCAGAAGGAGGCCATTTGGCCCATCGGGTCTGCAACGGCTCTTGGAAAGAGCATCCTACTTAAGCCTACTTAAGCCCACACCTCCACCCTATCCCTGTAACCCAGCAACCCCATCTAACATAAGGGCAATTTATCATGTCCAACCCACCTAACCTGCGCAGCTTTGGACTGTGGGAGGAAACCGGAGCACCCGGAGGAAGCCCACGCAGACACGGGGAGAACGGGCAGACTCCGCACAGACAGTGACACTTTGGTTGGGACTCGCTGATTTGGGTCTTTTATTTTGACTGGACCACATGCTTGGGGAAAGCAAGAGAGGAAAGAAGGTTCAATAGAAACTAGAATGATCTGTTGTGAATTTCTATCCCTATTCTTACAGTGATCATTTTTGTAAATTTCTTTTTCAGGCATTAGAATGGGAGGATTGGCAGCTGGGCAACTCGAGCCAAATATAACATCGAGATCTGACAGTCACTCAATTCATTAGGATCTAAATATCACAAACTGTCAATGTGCTTGTCTGTTCTGACTGTGGGAAGAGATTTCAAACATCAGTGTGACTGGAAAAGCCTCGAGACACACACACACCTGAGTGAGTGTGTTCCAGTGAACTGACTGTGGAAAGAGCTTTAACCAGTTACACAGCCTGAAAAATCATCTTGTTTCCTCTTGTGAGAGACTCTAGGACCAGAGGGCATAATCTCAGCATAAGGCGTCTCAAATTTAGGACAGAGATGAGGAGACATTTCTTTTCTCAGAGAGTAGTGAATCTGCGGAATTCTTTAGCTGGCGTTCTGTCTGGAGTTTACCAAAAACATGGCAAAGCTAAAGGTGTCTTAACCCGGATGGGCCGCCTGGTGGCGCAGTGTTTTTTTCGCTGAGGGGCCTTGAGTTCAGACACATCCCAGATAGGACGGGTGAGAAATATCTGTCTGGGAAAGGGGAGAAAACTGTAATCGGGGAAATGGAGCGGTGCCGATGGACCTGAGAGAAAGGAATTCAGCAAAGCCTTACTTTCTTCATTTTTCATTCAATATTTATTAACATTTCAGAGAACATATTACACAAAAATTTATTCTGAAGTTAACAAAAGGGAATATAACGATTGAGGGTCACAGTGAGAACAGACCACATGCCCTCTGAGCTGCCAAATGTATGTACAACTGTAACAGACACCAGAAAGAGAGAACAGGAGCTCAACATAAAGGGAAGGCAACTGTTGTAAATAAGGTACGAGATAAGTTACTTATTTAGACATAACATTTAGGGACATGATTAGCTACAATGACATTACAGCCAAAATTATCTCGTACATTTTAAACTGAAAACAGAAATACTGCCCATGATTGTCTCAGTTACAGATGCAGAATAATTAACTGAGAGGATTTTACTGTTAGAGTCACCAAGAGGAGATATTGTATTTGTGTCACACACAGATCATAATAAACAGCTGAGGAAAATCTACAGCGTCCGAAAGTCAACCGATCACTTGATCTGTAAAAGAGAGAGAAAATGATGAAGCAGATGTTTATGATCGGGGACATTGATGTTAGAGTTTTTAATCAATCAAACATTTATAGATTTTTGAAACGGCTTCTGTCAGTCTGAAGTGCGAGTGGATTGAATCTTCTCACCTTCACCAGAGTGACTGCAGCGCTGTAGGAAATGCTCAGAAAGAACAGGGTGATGAATGTGGAAGCGGTTGTCCAGATGTTCCCGTTATCATCCTCATCGTCTTCAGTCCAGGTGTGGTCTGTGGTATCTATGAGGATAGAGCCGAATAAATATAATTAGATTGTTTATTAATCCAGGATATATTTTTAATATTCCCGTTTCATTTTCTCCCGCTGCTAATTCATTCTTTAAAATATTTTTCATTGCATATCTACTGTTGAGTTCGTGACACTCAGAAATCGATCTGTGTTACTTAATTTTTCCAATTAAGGGGCAATTTGGCGTGGCCAATCCACCTACCCCGCACATCTTTGGGTTGTGGTGGTGAGACCCACGGGTCACGGGGAGAATGTGCAAACTCCACTGGGACAGAGACACAGGAGTGGGATCCAACCCAGGTCCTTGGCGCTGTGAGGCAGCAGTGCTAACCACTATGACACCGTGCCGCCCTTGCCTGAAGTTTGTGTTTGTTCTTTGTCTTTTGTGCCTGTGTAGATGCGAAATTCGTGTGTCCCGATGTCTTTATAAGTGTCATTGTGTGTGTTCATGTGTCAATGAGTATTGATCTGTGTATTTGTGTGTCAGCGCCTGTATGTGAACTTTGTTTATCTTCTGTCAATGTGTAAATATGAGTGTTTGATTGTGCGTGTTTGTCTGTTGAAGTCTATGTTTATATATTAATGCCTGTGTTAATATAAGTTTATACTTCCCTGCCCAGTAATGAAAGTGTTAATGTGTCTTTATACGTTCAACATGCATATCAGTGTCTTAATGTTTGTGTCTGGATAAGTGCGTTTGTGTGTGTGTGTTTGTTGATGCATGTATTTCATCATAGAATCATCATCGTATAATCCCTACTGTGCCGAACGAGGCCATTTGGCCCATTGAGTCTGCACCGACCCTCCGAAAGAGCATTCTACCTGGACGCATGCCCCTGCCCTATCTCCAGAACCTCGTAACCCACCTAACGTTGTGGCACTAAGGGGTAATATAGCATGACCAATCCACCTCACCTGCACATCTTTGGACTGTGAGAGGAAACTGGAGCTCACGGAGGAAACAGGAACAAACACGGGAGAACGTGGAAACTCCACACCGACAATCACCCGAGGCTGGAATTGAACCCGGGTTTCTGGTGCTGTGAGGCAGCAGTGCTATTTATGCGTTGATGATTGTTTATAACTATCTATTGCTGTGTATTGATGACTCCATGTGTATTCATGTGTGTTCGTGTTAATGTGCGTACGAGTCTGCTAATATGTGTCCACGTGAGACCATAAGTGAGTTAGTGTGGATTATTGTCTCTGTTTGAGTGGAATTATTTATGTCATCGTGAAATTGTGCTAATGTACATGTTATTGGTTACATTTGTGTTTCATATTATTCAGTCCGCCTGCTTGTCTCGTTTCATATGTTTGTGTACCTGTGTGGACATGTGTTTGTATGTGTCTGTTTGTGTACATTTGTGTAGCCGCTTGTGTGTGTGGATTTGTGTGTGTATGTGCACGTGTGTCTGCGTGTGTATAAACATGTGCTTTCTTGTGTTTATGTGCATGTTTGTGAATTGTTGCGCACGTTTGCGTGTGTTTTTGTGTCAAAATATGTGTGGTTCGTTGTGCCTGGGTGTATGTTTATGCATGTGTTTCTATGTGTGTGTCTATGTGTGTGTTTGTGTCTACGTGTGAGCGTGTGTGGGTCTGTGTGCATGTGTGTGTAGTGTTTGTGTCTTTATCTGTCTGTGTGTTTGTATCAGCTGCCTGCAGCTTTTCCAGTTGTGGGTATTATTGATACCGATGTAGAATATGTTGAACTTTCTGCTTCTAACTGTGTTTTCTGTGAGTTGCAAGCTGACATCATTGACCGAATGCAAAAATACAAGGAGGTGCCTCAGGAGAGAACACTGAAAACCCAGGGAGAATTCTATCACCATCTGGATTTGGATTTTGGGGAATCGGTTTTAGCAGATGGATAAGAGGAACAAGGGTGCTGAAAAATACATCGTTATCATGATGATCTTTTAAACCCTTCAGCCAGTAAGCTACATGACGTCTTGTAATGTCAGTAACCGAGTTCTTAGTCTAGAGTTCCGTTTACTTCCAAACTCCCTGCTTGGAGACTGTGAAGATATTGAGTTAATAATCTCCCTCTCTCTGGCCAGCTCAGCAAATTGCCTTTGGGATCTCCCTGCTGGAGGTGGAGATACAGAGAGTTCACTCATCACCTTCCTCCTCTTTTGGTCGGGAATGTGGAGGTAAAATGGGTCAGTATTGCCCCTTTGCTCTCTTTGTTGGGGAAGTATGGGTGCAGTGGATTAAATAATGCCGCTCCACTCATTGTTGGAAGCATGTGTACAGTGGGTTAACTCAGCCCCCACCGTCTCTTTGTTGGGGAAGTGGGCGCACAGTGTGTTAACTAATACCCCTCCGCCTCTCTTTGCTGGGGAAGTGGGGGTACGGTGCATTACGTAATGCCCCTCTTCCTCTCTTTGTCGTGGAATTGGGTTACGGTGGATTAACTAATGCCCCTCCCCCTCTCTTTGTTGGGGAAGTGGGGAGACAGTGGATTAACTAATGCCCCTCCCCCTCACTTTGTTGGGGAAGTGGGGAGACAGTGGATTAACTAATGCCCCCCTCTCTCTGCTGGGGAAGTGGGGGGTACAGTGGGTTAACTAATGCACCTCTCCCTCTCTTTGTTTGGGGAAGTGGGGAGACAGTGGATTGACTAATGCCTCTCCCCCTCTCTCTGTTGGGGAAGTGGGGGGGGCAGTGGGTTAACCAATGCCCCTCCCCCTCTCTCTGTTGGGGAAGTGGGGAGACAGTGGATTGACTAATGCCCCTTCCCCTCTCTCTGTTGGGGAAGTGGGGAGACAGTGGGTTAACTAATGCCCCTCCCCCTATCTTTGTTTGGGGTAGTGGGGAGACAGTGGATTGACTAATGCCCCTTCCCCTCTCTCTGTTGGGGAAGTAGGGAGACAGTGGGTTAACTAATGCCCCTCCCCCTCTCTTTGTCTGGGGAAGTGGGGAGACAGTGGATTGACTAATGCCCCTCCCCCTCTCTTTGTTGGGGAAGTGGGGAGACAGTGGGTTAACTAATGGCCCCCTCTCTCTCTGTTGGGGAAGTGGGGAGACAGTGGATTGACTAATGCCCCTCCCCCTCTCTTTGTCTGGGGAAGTGGGGAGACTAATGCCTCTCCCCCTCTCTTTGTTGGGGAAGTGGGGAGACAGTGTATTAAGTAAAGCCCCTCCCCCTCCCTCTATTGGGGAGGTGGGGGTACAGAGGAATAACTAAAGCTCCTCCCCCTCTCTCTGCTGGTGAAGTGGGGGTATAGTGGATTAACTAATTCCCCTCCCCCTCTCTCTGCTGGTGAAGTGGAGGTATAGTGGATTAACAATTTCACTTTCCCCTCTCTTTCGCTGAGGATTGTTGGTCCATGTTTCTGTGTGACCCTCAATTCAGTTCCCAGTGGGTATGATACAGCAACTTAAATCTTAAATTAATTAGGGGCAGCACGGTAGCCTTGTGGATAGCACAATTGCTTCACAGTTCCAGGGTCCCAGGTTCGATTCTGGCTTGGGTCACTGTCTGTGCGGAGTCTGCACATCCTCCCCATGTGTGCGTGGGTTTCCTCCGGGTGCTCCGGTTTCCTCCCACAGTCCAAAGATGTGCAGGTTAGGTGGATTGGCCAGGATAAATTGCCCTTAGTGTCCAAAATTGCCCTTAGTGTTGGGTGGGGTTACTGGGTTATGGGGATAGGGTGGCGGTGTTGACCTTGGGCGGGGTGCTCTTTCCAAGAGCCGGTGCAGACTCGATGGGCTGAATGGCCTCCTTCTGCACTGTAAATTCTATGATAATGAAATCTGACATCAATTTTAAAGGAACGGACAATGGGAGAAGCAGGAACACTGAGGACTAAATATGATGTGTTTGTTTGTCTGAAATGGGAAATTGTCCGATTTCTTCTCAGAGGGGGGAAAGTCAGTGAAGATATTTTGCTGACTTCTGTTATGAATGAGTTGTGCTCTGTCTCTAACCCAGGGTGTTTCTGAGCTGGGAGCACTGGTTGTATCAGACTTGGGGCCGAGACCTGTAGAAATCCGGGTCTCATTAAACCAATTTGATATCAGCAAAGTGGAAGCTCCATTAATTAAGCGGCTGTGCATTTAAATCATAATTGGAGGAAAAATACTTTATTATTTTTATTTCAGTTAGACATGTAACCCATAGATTCTCATTGACATGAATTAACGGTGTCCATCAGAGCGAGGGAAATGTTCACAAAACTGGGTTTACCGCTGGATTTATCAACCGTTCTGTTGATGATCTTCAAGGGGATGGCTTCATGTCCCACCACACAGGAGTAAGAAGCGCCGCTGGCCCACTCCTCCGCTGCAATGGATAACAGGCTGTACATGAAGAAGGAGCTATTGCCGTTCTCCGCCATCACCTCGGTGTTCTTGTAGTTCCCGGGATTCACCTGCTTGTCATTGACGGTCCACTTCACGAAGATCTCTCGGGGGGAGAAACCTCTCACTAAGCAGCTGAGGGAGACGAATCTCTGAGCGGAGACGTCTTCAGCCGAGGGCAGAAGGACAGAGACGGACGGTTCCCGCGGATTGGGATCTGCAGAAAATGTACAATAAATGTCAATAAAATGGGGAATTCCGGAGACAATGGAACCGCGGTTTAGATGTGAGAGAAATGTGTTTTGTGTTGGATTTTAAAGGTTTCCATTTCCCACTTTGGGATCTGTCCTGTTTCCCAGCTCGGAGCAGCGGTGGACACAAGCCTTTTCCCTGAGAATTTATGGATGTTGGATATGATGGTTTCAGAAAGTCTACAGCAGGGAAACAGGCCATTCGGCCCAACTGTTCTGTGCTGGTGTATAAACTCCACTCCAGACTCCCCCCACCTTACCCCAAGAGGATTGGAAAACTGCCAATGTAACACCCTTATTCAAAAGGGGAGGGAGACAAAAACAGGTAACTATAGGCCAGTGACCTTAACATCTGTCAGTGGGAGACGGTTAGAGTCCATTATAACGGATCCAATCGCTGAGCATTTAAACATACACAATATAATCAAACAGAGTCAGCACGGCTTCGTGAAGGGGAAATCATTGCCTGACAAATGCATTGCCCTTATTTGAGGTGATAACGAGAAGGCGAGAGAGAGGGGGGCCAGTAGATGTAATTTACATGAATTTCAAAACTGTGTTTAATAAATCAATGTCCTATACCCACGTTTGCAGCTGACAAAAAATAGGTAGAAAGGCAATTGGTGAGGATTACAGAAAATCCACAGAGGGACAGAGACAGCTTTAGTTACTGAGTAAAAACTTGATGTGGAGATGCCGGCGTTGGACTGGGGTGAGCACAGTAAGAAGTCTTACAACACCAGGTTAAAGTCCAACAGGTTTGTTTCGAATCACTAGCTTTCGGAGCGCTGCTCCTTCCTCACCTGAGGAAGGAGCAGCGCTCCGAAAGCTAGTGATTCAGAACAAACCTGTTGGACTTTAATCTGGAGTAAAAACTTGGCAGATGGAACAGAATGTTGGAAAATGTGAGGTTAGACACTTTGGTAGGAGGAGGAACAAAACGGAATATTATTTAGATGGAGAAAGCTGAAGTAACGGGGGAATTGGGGGTCCTCGTGCAGTAACCACAAAAAGCAAGTTCTGCAGGTAACATGGAGACAAATTGAATGTTGACATTTATTTCAATGGGAATCGAATATAAACATGGGGAAGTCTGGCTAAAACTATACAAGGCATTCCCGGAGCGGCCTCCGCAAACAGGCGCCGGAATGTGGCGACTACGGGAAATTCACAGTAACTTCATTCAAACCTGATTGTGACAATAAGCGATTATTATTATTTAGTGAGACTATACCTGATATGCTTTGAATAGTTTTGGCACCCTTATCTCAGGAAGACAGATTGGTTTTGAAGGCAGTCCAGAGAAGGATGACGAAGTTGATCCCGAGTATGGAGGGATTTTCTTATGAGCTGAGGTTATGTAGGCTGGGTTTTACTTATTGGAGTTTAGAGGAATGAAGGCGACCTAATCGAGACATGAATGATTCTCAGGGACCTTCATAGGATAGACGCTGAGGGGTTCTTCTCCCTTGTGAGAGCGTCTAGGAGCAGCGAGCAGGATCATAATGTAAGGGTTCGCCTATTTAATAGAGATGAGAAGGAATTTCCTCAGAGAGTAGTGAAGCTGTGGAATTATTTAACCCGGGGGCTGTAGATTCTGGGTTGCTCAGTATGTTCAAGGTTGAGAGAGACAGATTTTAAATCAGTAAAGGCGTCAAGAGATATGGGGATAAGTCGGGAAAGAGTAATTGAAGGTTATCACATCAGATCAGTCATGACCTCACTGCCGGCTGGACCGGTGTTGATGGGCCCAATGGCCAACGTCTGCTCCTAAGTCTTGTGGTCTATGGTCTCGCTCCATCTAAACCCAATATCACTGTTTTTAATTAATTGTTCATTCATCTGCATATCAATTTCCCCCTTAAACTCTAAATGCCCAGAGTATTTAGTTAGTGGAATTACCAATCAGAATGGACCATAAATACACTGAATGCTAAATACTGACCGCTGCACTGACACTAGAAATAGACACAATGGCTCACTTATTGCTTCAGTCTCACCGCTCACCTATTTTTTTGTGGATTGAAATTCTTAAAGGAGTTGGCAGGTCCTGGTGGCTCGCCACACAGTCAAACACAGCCCCACTCAGCCAGGCTTGTGTCGAGATGTTTAATTTGCTGACCACACTCTCAGTATCTGCCCCAGGCTGGTCGGCAATCTCTGATTTCAGCGGCTTCTTCGCTTCACTCCAGGACACGTTGACTCCATAAGGAGCATTCGAAATGACGCAGGTTAAGGTTACTGTCGCCTCCAGTAAGACCTGTTCTATTGGTGGTGGCAGTATTGTTACTGAGGCATCAGTGCAACCGGAAGGATCTGCGAATGAAAAAAGTGGAAATCAACCCAAGTTTGATCTTCAGAATCAGGACAGCAGGATTCAGCCTGAACTCTACATGGGACTAAATCAATTCGAAATAACAACTTCTAATGATCGCCTTCAATCTTCTATACACAATGGAAAACCATATGAAATATGGTCAGTCCCGATACCATGCTAACGAACCAGTGTTGCAGCATTCCCAATGCAAATATTCCATTCCTGATCTCAGGAACGAAGTACTGGCGGCTGATCCATAAATAGGTTGGATGAACTTTCCAACACTTTCCCCCGGAGCTGTTATCAGTTAAGTGTTTCAGACACCCACTGCCGCTCAAATATAATCAGCTGTCTCAGGATAAAGCTGACATCGAGTCCACCTCACTCACTAAATTACTTCAAATTTGAGGGAAACATGTATTTCTATCCTGATCAAGTCCTGAATGGTGAGCAATCCAAATGCAGCTCTTACATCAGAATGGAACACAAACTACATGGCAGTAAATTAGAAGTTATTCTGTGCTTTGTACTAACTTCAGTAAATTCCTGATTTTGATTAACATCAGAGTGCAGGATGATTTATTGTTTCCTCTGTTTGTGTCTCTTACCAGACACGGTGATGTTGCGACTTTGGGTGACCTCTTGATGAGTGACCTGGCAGGTATAGACCGCTTTGCTGAACCATTCCCCAGCGGAGACTGTCAGCCGACTGCTCGCTGAGAAGTTCCCGTTCACTTCACAGGCGGGAGAGGTGACAAATCCTGAACCCATGGGTTGTCCATTCTTCAGCCACTTCACCGTCATTGACTTTGGCTGGAAATCGTTGATTGAACAGACAATGGTTGCAAATTTTTGTCTTGTGATTTCTTCACTGGAACTCACGGTGAGGAGAACATTTGGAGCATAAATTCTGGGACCTTCAAGAAACACAATTAGCTATTTCTTGCAGAAGAAATTGATAAACAAAATGAGTTCATATGCTTTAAAAAATGTTTGTGGTCAATAGACACTAAGCTGGATTTCCCAGGGATCAGGAATATGCAGAGTATTACAAATGAGTTAACTCCAAGACCCTATACAAGATAATCATAGGTTTTCTATTTCTCACAGATTCCACAACACTTACATTCCATTCCAATGCTCGTATCTGAGCCGCTGTGTCGAACCTCACAGCTGATTTTGCTGCATCCTGGCTCGGTGATGGTTAACTGGCTGCTCAGGGTGTAGGTTCCCTTCTTGTTTCTCACTGACGGGTATTTCTTAACTCCAATGGTGATCAGCTGCCCATCTTTCTTCCAGGTAAGGCTGGAGATTTCTGGGGAGTAGTCCATCGCCAAACAGCCGAAGGTCATGGAACTATCGGCGTTGTGTTGCTGACAGGAGGAGACCAGGCTGTAGAGAGTGGGCGGAGACGGTGTTGCTGGGAGAGAATGGCCAATCCAACAAGTTAGACACTGGTATTTGTGATTTATAAGTAACCAAGCATTTCATAATTTGACAAGAACTATGAGTTTATCCTAACATTTACCGATTAAACCCTACATCCACATTGAATATTCTATCAGTTATATCATTGAGAATCACCTACGTTTTGTCCCGTCTTTAGAAACTCACATCTCTTTCTCCGTCTCTATCGAAAAAAACACACATTTTGATGTAATCTGAATGGTGTAACTTTGATTGGATTGAACGAGGGGAGCAGAGGGTTTCCCCCATTATTTCAGCCACCATGTGATATAAAATGTAAATGAGGCCATAGTCCCGGAGATTGCTCTCTCCTTCTGAGAGTTGACTGGTGGTGATTTAACCTGAGGGTCACCACACATCAGGCGAGGGGCAAGGTTGAGAATGTGGGTCTTTATGAATAACCTCAGCCGGTGCAGCAATTGAACCCACGCTGTTGGGATCGCTCTTCATCACAAACCAGCCGTCCAGCTAACTGAGCTGTGTACGTCACAATCCAGCTAGCTGAGCTGTGTACGTCACAATCCAGCTAACTGAGCTGTGTACGTCACAATCCAGCTAACTGAGCTGTGTACGTCACAATCCAGCTAACTGAACTGTGTACGTCACAATCCAGCTCACTGAGCTGTGGACGTCACAATCCAGCTAACTGAGCTGTGTACGTCACAATCCAGCTAACTGAGCTGTGTATGTCACAATCCAGCTAACTGAGCTGTGTATGTCACAATCCAGCTAACTGAACTGTGTACGTCACAATCCAGCTCACTGAGCTGTGGACGTCACAATCCAGCTAACTGAGCTGTGTACGTCACAATCCAGCTAACTGAGCTGTGTACGTCACAATCCAGCTAACTGAGCTGTGTACGTCACAATCCAGCTAACTGAGCTTTGTACGTCACAATCCAGCTAACTGAGCTGCGTAGGTCAGAATCCAGCTAACTGAGCTGTGTACGTCACAATGCAGCTAACTGAGCTGTGTATGTCACAATCCAGCTATCGGAGCTGTGTACGTCACAATGAGCTAACTGAGCTGTGTACGTCACAATGAGCTAACTGAGCTGTGTATGTCACAATCCAGCTAACTGAGCTGTGTACGTCACAATCCAGCGAACTGAGCTGTGTACGTCACAATCCAGCTAACTGAGGTGTGTACGTCACAATCCAGCTAACTGAGCTGCATAGGTCACAGTCCAGCAGACAATGCTGTGTACGTCACAATCCAGCTCACTGAGCAGTGTACGTGACAATCCAGCTCACTGAGCTGCGTACGGACAATCCAGCTCACTGAGCTGCGTACGTCACAATCCAGGTAACTGAGCTGCGTACGTCACAATCCAGCTAACTGAGCTGTGTACGTGACAATCCAGCTCACTGAGCTGTGTACGTCACAATCCAGCTAACTGAGCTGGGTACGTCACAATCCAGCTAACTGAGCTGTGTACGTCACAATCCAGCTAACTGAGCTGTGTACGTCACAATCCAGCTAACTGAGCTGTGTGCGTCACAATCCAGCTAACTGAGCTGTGTACGTCACAATCCAGCGAACTGAGCTGTGTACGACACAATCCAGCTAACTGAGCTGTGGACGTCACAATCCAGCGAACTGAGCTGTGTACGTCACAATCCAGCTAACTGAGCTGTGTACGTCACAATCCAGCTATCTGAGCTGTCGATGTCACAATCCAGCTAACTGAGCTGTGTACGTCACAATCCAGCTATCTGAGCTGTCGATGTCACAATCCAGCTCACTGAGCTGTGTACGTCAAAATCAATTTGTGTTAAAAATGTTGTCTCTTCATTTGTATCTTTGCAGATTTGGGAACTTCCCTTTGTTCAAACTGACTGATGCCCCCTCCTCTCTCCATTTCACGACCCCCATTCCCCAAACCAGAGCATAGTGGCTTTGCTTCAAAAATATCTTCGGAATGCACATTTATATAATTACAATAAGGTTCTACATTTGAGTAATTGCAACATTCTCTAATTTTAGGACCATGCGGGAGTCGGCCATTCAGTCGGTCGAGCCTCCTCCCCCATTCAATAAGATCCTGGCTGTGCTGATTGTGGTGTTAACTCCACATTCCGCCTGCCACTGAGACCGGGCTGTCTGCAATCCCTCCGCACCCCGCCCCGCGCTCCCTGTGCGTCCCCCATCTCTCTGCGGTTCCCGCTGGATTTCTGTACCTTTCTCCTGGTCCCTTCACTTTCGTTTAGCTCTCTGCTCTTTTCCACGGCTCTCTGCGCTTTCCTCCGCATCTCTGCACTTTCTCTCGACTCTGCATTTTCTTCCTGCTCTTTGTGCTTTGCCCAGGTGTGCTGCACTTTTCCCAGTTCTTTGTGCTTTTCCCGGTTCCTGGCACTTTGTTCGGGCTTTTTGAGGTTTTAGCCAGCACTGTGCGCTTTACCCCGATTCTTATCGCTTATCGCCCACTCCATGGACTTTCTTCCGGCTCTCTGCACTTCCCCCGGCTCTGTGCTCCTTCACCCTACTCCCTGCATCTTTCCCCGGCTCTTTGCGTCTTTCCCCGGCTCCCTGCCTCTTTCCCCGGCTCCCTGCCTCTTTCCCCGGCTCCCTGCACCTTCCCCCGGCTCCCTGCACCTCCCCCCCCCCCCCCCCCCCCGCGGCTCCCTGCACTACTCCCCCCCCCCCCCCTCATCCCCCGCCTCCGGCTCTCTGCACTTCCCCCGGTACCCTGCACCCCCTCCCCCCTTGACTCTCTGCAGTTCCCCCGGCTCCCCGCACTCGCCACCCCCCCCCGCCCCTCGCACCCCCACCCCCACCCCCACCCTGCTCTCTGCACCTTTCCCTTGCTCTCTCCACTTCTTTCCAACTCTTTGTCCTTTTCTACCACTCTCTGTGTGTTCCGCTGCATCTCGGTCTATTCCCCTGCATTTCTGTCCTTTCCCCTGCATCTCGATGCTTTCCTCCCAACTCTGCCTTTTCGCCGCCTCTTTGCTCTTTTCCACCGCCTCGGCGCTTTCTCCCGGCTCCGGGGTCTTTCCCCGGCTCTCTGCACTTTCCCCGGCTCCCGGCAGTCCCGTGTCATGCAGCCACATTCGGGCGCCACTCGTCATCAGTTTCGCTCCAGTTCTCCATTCCTCTCTCGTTGCAGCCGCTCCCTTGCCCATTTCCTGAGCATGAGTGAGAGAGGATGAGTGAGTAACTGAGTGAGGGTAGGAGAGTGAGTGCGGGTGAGTGAGTAACTGAGTGAGGGTAGGAGAGTGAGTGTGGGTGAGTGAGTAACTGAGTGAGGGTAGGAGAGTGAGTGTGGGTGAGTGAGTAACTGAGTGAGGGTAGGAGAGTGAGTGTGGGTTAGTGAGTAACTGAGTGAGGGTAGGAGAGTGAGTGCGGGTGAGTGAGTAACTGAGTGCGGGTAGGAGAATGAGTGCGGGTGAGTGAGTAACTGAGTGAGGGTAGGAGAGTGAGTGCGGGTGAGTGAGTAACTGAGTGAGGGTAGGAGAGCGAGTGTGGGTGAGTGAGTAACTGAGTGAGGGTAGGAGAGTGTGTGCGGGTGAGTGAGTAACTGAGTGAGGGCAGGGGAGTGAGTGCGGGTGTGAGTAACTGAGTGAGGGTAGGAGAGTGAGTGTGGGTTAGTGAGTAACTGAGTGAGGGTAGGAGAGTGAGTGCGGGTGAGTGAGTAACTGAGTGAGGGTAGGAGAGTGAGTGTGGGTGAGTGAGTAACTGAGTGAGGGTAGGAGAGTGAGTGTGGGTGAGTGAGTAACTGAGTGAGGGTAGGAGAGTGTGTGCGGGTGAGTGAGTAACTGAGTGAGGGCAGGGGAGTGAGTGCGGGTGTGAGTAACTGAGTGAGGGTAGGAGAGTGAGTGTGGGTGAGTGAGTAACTGAGTGAGGGGAGGAGAGTGAGTGTGGGTGAGTGAGTAACCGAGTGAGGGTAGGAGAGTGAGTGTGGATGAGTGAGTAACTGAGTGAGGGTAGGAGAGTGAGTGTGGGTGAGTGAGTAACTGAGTGAGGGTAGGAGAGCGAGTGTGGGTGAGTGAGTAACTGAGTGAGGGTAGGAGAGCGAGTGTGGGTGAGTGAGTAACTGAGTGAGAGTAGGAGAGCGAGTGTGGATGAGTGAGTAACTGAGTGAGGGTAGGAGAGTGAGTGTGGGTGAGTAACTGAGTGAGGGTAGGAGAGTGAGTGTGGGCGAGTGAGTAACTGAGTGAGGGTAGGAGAGCGAGTGTGGGTGAGTGAGTAACTGAGTGAGGGTAGGAGAGCGATTGCGGGTGAGTGAGTAACTGAGTGAGGGTAGGAGAGTGAGTGTGGGTGAGTGAGTAACCGAGTGAGGGTAGGAGAGTGAGTGTGGGTGAGTGAGTAACTGAGTGAGGGTAGGAGAGTGAGTGTGGGTGAGTAACTGAGTGAGGGTAGGAGAGCGATTGCGGGTGAGTGAGTAACTGAGTGAGGGTAGGAGAGCGAGTGTGGGTGAGTGAGTAACTGAGTGAGGGTAGGAGAGTGAGTGTGGGTGAGTAACTGAGTGAGGGTAGGAGAGTGAGTGTGGGCGAGTGAGTAACTGAGTGAGGGTAGGAGAGCGAGTGTGGGTGAGTGAGTAACTGAGTGAGGGTAGGAGAGCGATTGCGGGTGAGTGAGTAACTGAGTGAGGGTAGGAGAGTGAGTGTGGGTGAGTGAGTAACCGAGTGAGGGTAGGAGAGTGAGTGTGGATGAGTGAGTAACTGAGTGAGGGTAGGAGAGCGAGTGTGGGTGAGTGAGTAACTGAGTGAGAGTAGGAGAGCGAGTGTGGGTGAGTAACTGAGTGAGGGTAGGAGAGTGAGTGTGGGTGAGTGAGTAACTGAGTGAGGGTAGGAGAGTGAGTGTGGGTTAGTGAGTAACTGAGTGAGGGTGAGTGAGTTGGGCGATTGAGGATGTATGAATGTTGATAAGTGGCGGATCAGGGGTGACTGACTGAGGGTAGGTATGTCACCGAGGACGAATAAAGGGTGTGTGAGGGAGAGTGAGTGAGACGCAGAGAATGAGTGACGCTGGGTGAGTGAGGTTGTGTAGTGAGAGTCAGTGAAGGTGAGTGAGCGAGGGTCGGTGAGTGAGTGAGGGTCAGTGAGTGAGGGTGAGTGAGTGAGGGTGGGTGAGTGAGGGTGAGTGAATGAGGGTGAGTGAGTCAGGGGGTCGACTGCTGGTGAGTGAATGGAGTGGGTGAATGAATGAGGGGGGAGTCAGTGAGCGTGGGTGAGTGAGGGTGAATGAGTGAGGATGGTTGAGGGACGATTGAGTGAGGGTGGGTGACTGAGAGTGTGTCAGGGAGGGTGGGTGAGTGAGAGTGTGTCAGGGAGGGTGGGTAAGTGAGGGTGGGTGAGTGAGGGTGTGTCAGGGAGGGTGGCTGAGTGAGGGTAGGTGAGTGAGTGAACGTGAGTGTGGGTGGGAGAGTGAGCGAGTGTGAGCGCCTGAATGAGGGTGAGTGAGGATACGTAGGTGTTTGAGGATGAGTGAGTGACGGTAGTTTACTGAATGAGAGTGTGTGAGGGTGGGTGAGTGAGTGTGTGTGAGGGTGAGAGTGAGGGTGGGTGAGTGAGAATGTGTCAGGGAGGGTTGGTGAGCTGAGGTGGGTGAGTGAGAGTGTGCGAGGCGTGTGAGTGAGAGTGTGTGAGGCGTGTGAGTGAGGGTGGGTGAGTGAG
The DNA here is from genome assembly GCF_047496885.1 of Scyliorhinus torazame. Lineage (NCBI taxonomy): Eukaryota > Metazoa > Chordata > Chondrichthyes > Carcharhiniformes > Scyliorhinidae > Scyliorhinus > Scyliorhinus torazame. The sequence continues at coordinate 69,876,722 of NC_092711.1, read as the reverse complement.
GGTGGGTGGGTGAGTGGTGGTGGGTGAGTGAGTGAAGGTGAGTAAGGGTGGGAGTGAGGGTGTGTGAGGGTGGTTTACAGAATGAGGGTGGGGGAGTGAGGTGTGTGAGGGTGGGTGAGTGAGAGTGTGTCAGGGAGGGTGGGTGAGTGAGGGTGGGGAGGGTGTGTGAGGGTGTGTGAATGAGAGTGTGTCAGGGAGGGTGGGTGAGTGAGGGTGGGGGAGTGAGGGTGGTTTACAGAATGAGGGCTTGTGAGGGCGGGTGAGTGGGGGTGTGTGAATGACTGAGTGAGGGTGAGAGCCTGAATGAGGGGGAGTGAGGGTGGGTGTGGATGGGTGGGTGAGGGTAGTGAGGGTGGGCGAATGAGTGTGGGTGGGTGGCTGAGTGAGGGTGAGAGTTAGTTTGGGCGTCTAAGGGTGAGTCAATGACAGTGAGTGTTGCTGAATGAGGATGTGTGAGTGTGTGTGTGAGGGTGTGAGAGTGAGGGTGGGTGAGTGAGAGTGTGTGAGGTGGGGGAGTGAGTATGGGTGGGTGGCTGAGTGAGGGTGAGAGCCTGAATGAGGGGGGGGGGGAAGGATGGGTGGGTGTTTGAGGATGAGTGTGTGAGAGTGTGTGAGTGAGGGTGAGAGTTAGGTTGGGCGTCTATGGGTGAGTCAATGACAGTGAGTGTTGCTGAATGAGGATGTGTGAGTGTGTGTGTGAGGGTGTGAGAGTGAGGGTGGGTGAGTGAGAGTGTGTCAGGGGGGTGAATGACGGTAGGTGAATGAGGGTGGGAGTGTGAGTCTGCGTGTGAGGGTGGTTAAGGAAAGGTGTATCATTGAGGATGGTTGAGTGAGGGTCAATGAGTGACGGTGAGAATGGTGAGTGAGGGTACGTGAGTGAGTGTGGGTGAGTGATCATTCCCAGGTGCTCCCAGCCCATTGGGACGATGTTTCTTGGGACGATTTTCCGCTCAGGCTCAGCTTTCTGTTGCCTGTTGTCCACAGCCGAGCTTGGGGCTCCTCCATTCGGGTCCACCACCCCCACCTCCTCCTCTTCCTCTCCATCGATCCTGTCCTGATTCTCCACATTGATCAGCTTTCAGTAACACCGGCTGTGTACAGTCAGACAGCAGTGTAGATCACTGGGCAGCTGCTTTAATACTTTCAGTAACACCGGCTGTGTAAAGTCAGACAGCAGTGTTCATCACTGGGCAGCTGCTTTAATACTTTCAGTTACACCAGCTGTGTACAGTCAGACAGCAGTGTAGATCACTGGACAGCTGCTTTAATACTTTCAGTAACACCGGCTGTGTACAGTCAGACAGCAGTGTAGATCACTGGACAGCTGCTTTAATACTTTCAGTAACACCGGCTGTGTAAAGTCAGACAGCAGTGTAGATCACTGAGCAGCTGCTTTAATACTTTCAGTTACACCAGCTGTGTACAGTCAGACAGCACTGTAGATCACTGGACAGCTGCTTTAATACTTTCAGTAACACCGGCTGTGTACAGTCAGACAGCAGTGTAGATCACTGAGCAGCTGCTTTAATACTTTCAGTAACACCGGCTGTGTACAGTCAGACAGCAGTGTAGATCACTGGACAGCTGCTTTAATACTTTCAGTAACACCGGCTGTGTAAAGTCAGACAGCAGTGTAGATCACTGGACAGCTGCTTTAATACTTTCAGTAACACGGGCTGTGTACAATCAGACAGCAGTGTAGATCACTGGGCAGCTGCTTTAATACTTACAGTAACATGGGCTGTGTACAATCAGACAGCAGTGTACATCACTGGGCAGCTGCTTTAATACTTTCAGTAACATCGGCTGTGTACAGTCAGACAGCAGTGCAGATCACTGTGCAGCTGCTTCAATACTTTCAGTAACACCGGCTGTGTACAGTCAGACAGCAGTGTAGATCACTGGGCAGCTGCGTTAATACTTTCAGTAACACCGGCTGTGTACAGTCAGACAGCAGTGTAGATCACTGGGCAGCTGCTTTAATACTTTCAGTAACACCGGCTGTGTACAGTCAGACAGCAGTGTAGATCACTGGGCAGCTGCGTTAATACTTTCAGTAACACCGGCTGTGTACAGTCAGACAGCAGTGTAGATCACTGGGCAGCTGCTTTAATACTTTCAGTAACACCGGCTGTGTACAGTCAGACAGCAGTGTAGATCACTGGACAGCTGCTTTAATACATTCAGTAACACCGGCTGTGTACAGTCAGACAGCAGTGTAGATCACTGGACAGCTGCTTTAAAACTTTCAGTAACACCGGCTGTGTACAGTCAGATAGCAGTGTAGATCCCTGGGCAGCTGCTTTAATACTTTCAGTAACACCGGCTGTGTAAAGTCAGACAGCAGTGTAGATCACTGGACAGCTGCTTTAATACTTTCAGTAACACCGGCTGTGTACAGTCAGATAGCAGTGTAGATCCCTGGACAGCTGCTTTAATACTTTCAGTAACACCGGCTGTGTACAGTCAGACAGCAGTGTAGATCACTGGACAGCTGCTTTAATACTTTCAGTAACACTGGCTGTGTACAGTCAGACAGCAGTGTGGATCACTGGGCAGCTGCTTTAATACTTTCAGTAACACCGGCTGTGTAAATTCAGACAGCAGTGTAGATCACTGGGCAGCTGCTTTAATACTTTCAGTAACACCGGCTGTGTACAGTCAGACAGCAGTGTAGATCACTGGGCAGCTGCTTTAATACTTTCAGTAACACCGGATGTGTACAGTCAGACAGCAGTGTAGATCACTGGGCAGCTGCTTTAATACTTTCAGTAACACCGGCTGTGTACAGTCAGACAGCAGTGTAGATCACTGGGCAGCTGCTTTAATACTTTCAGTTACACCGGCTATGTACAGTCAGACAGCAGTGTAGATCACTGGGCAGCTGCTTCAATACTTTCAGTAACACCGGCTGTGTACAGTCAGACAGCAGTGTAGATCACTGGACAGCTGCTTTAATACTTTCAGTTACACCGGTTGTGTACAGTCAGACAGCAGTGTAGATCACTGGGCAGCTGCTTCAATACTTTCAGTAACACCGGCTGTGTACAGTCAGACAGCAGTGTAGATCACTGGGCAGCTGCTTTAATGCCGATGTAATTTCATTTTCCACAAAACAATTTAGAACTGGGACAATGAACATTCCTGCGACTTAACGGATTTTCATTTTGTAAATGGGATTTTTCTGCCCGTAAAATTCTTGTCATATTGTGTCAGAGAGAGTGTGTTGTGTTTATTCATTCTTGTGATGTAGGCGTCCCTGGCTCGGCCAGCATTTATCTCCCATCCCTCATTGCCTTTGAGAAGGTGGCGAGCTTCCTTCTATAACCATTGCCGTCCATGTGGTGTTTCCCCGAGTCAGTTACATGATTTTGAACCAGCGGCAGTGCAGGAGCGGTGATATATTTTATAGTCATGGTGCTAAATGGCTTGGGATTGAACTTCCAGTTGGTGGTGTTCCCATGTCTCTGCTGTCCTTGTCCAGGTGGCCGCTGTCATGGGTTTGGAAGGTGCTGTCTAGGGAGACATGATGAGCTTCTGCAGCGGATCTTTAAATGGCGGACAGGCTTTGGGGAGTCAGCAGATGAGTTTTTCACCGCAGGATTCCTCACCTTTGATCTGTTCTTCTGGCCTCAACATTTCTATGACTCGTCCAGATCACTTTCTGGTCCATGTTAATCCCCAGGAGGTTGTTAGTGGGGATTCAATGATGGTAATGCCAGTGAATGTCAAGGGGCGGTGGTTAGATCCGTTCTTACTGGAGGTGGGCATTGCCTTCAATTGGGTGACTTGACTGTTACTTACCACTTGTCAGCCAGAACCGGATAGAGCCTCCATGATGCTTTATTTAAAGGTTTATTTAGTGATTGCACAGCTGCAAATTGTGCTGAGCATGATGCAATCATCTGCCATCAACCCCTGTTCAGACCTGATGATGGAAAGAAGGTAATTGATGAACAAGCTGAAGATGGCTGGACCTGGGACACTGCCCTGAAGAAGTCTCGCAGTGATGTCCTGGAACTGAGCTGATTGGCCTCCAGCAATGGAATCCATCCACCTTGGTGCTGGTTGTGACTCCAACCAGCGGAGATTCTTCCCCTGATTCCCATCCATTCATTCTTTGGTTGGGTTGCTTGAGGTCACACGTTTCAATGCTGCCTTGATTTGGCGGCACGGCTGCACAGTGGTTAACCCTGTTGCTTCACAGCACCAGGGACCCGGGTTCGATTCCCACTTGGGTCATTGCCTGTGTGGAGTCTGCACGTTCTCCCCGTGTCTGGGTGGATTTTCTCTGGGGGCTCTGCTTTCCTCCCACAAGTCCTGAAAAACGACCTGTTAGTGGTTTGGACATTCTGAATTCTCCCTCTGTGTACCCGAACAGGCGCCAGAGTGTGGCGACTAGGGGCCTTTCACAGTAACTGCATTACAGTGTTAATGTAAGCCTACTTGTGACAGTAATAAAGATTATTATTTTTATTATTGATGTTAGTTCAGTTGCTCTCACCTGTGTATGTGAAAGTGTGTGCGTATCTGAGTGTGTGTGTGTGTGAGGGAGTGTGGGGGTATGTGTCTGAGAGCCTGTGAGTGTGTCCATGCATGTGTCTGCATGCATGTGTGTGAATGCGTGTGTGTTTCTGCAAGAGATGAATCAAGAGAGTGGGAGAGAGAGAGTACACGTGTGAGTGTGGGTGTGAGAGTGTATCTGTGTGTGAGGGAATATCTGCGTGAGAGAATATCTGTGTGTGAGAGCGCGATTGTGTGTATTTATGCGAGCGAGTGGATGTGTGTGTGTGTGAGGAGCAAAATAGTGTGCACAGGAGAGAGACTGTATGCGCAAAATTGTGTGTGTGAGAGCATGTGTGTGAAAGAGTGCTTTCACAAGAGAGCATGTGTGAGAGAGCATGTATGCACCAAAGCATGTGAGTGAGACAGCATGTATGTGAGAGAGCATGTGTGCGAGAGATCACGTGTGTGAGAGCATGTGTGTGAGAATGTGTGTGAGAGAGGGTGTAACAGAACATGTGTGAGAGTATGTGTGCGAGAGAGCATGTGCGTGAGAGAATGTGTGCATGGGACAGCATGTGTGCAAAAGAACATGTGTGTGAGAGAGCATGTGTGCGTGAGTGCATGAGTGTGAGAGAGCATGTGTGAGAGAGCATGTGTGTCAGAGAGCGTAAGTGCAAGAGAGAATGAGAGAGCGTGTCTGTGAGAGAGCTTGTGAGTGAGAGAGGGTGTGTGTGTGAGAGAGTGAGTGTTTGAGAGAGCATGTATGTGAGGGAGCAAGTGTATGAGAGAGCATGTGAGTGAGAGGGATTGTGTGTCAGGGAGCGTGTCTGCAAGAGAGAACGAGTGTGAGTGAGTGAGAGAGTGTGTGCGAGAGAGTGTGAGTATCAGAGCGCATGTGTATGAGAGAGCATGTATGCAAGAGAGGATATATGTGTGAGAGAGCAGGTGTACAAGAGAGCATGTGTGTGCGAGAGGCCGTGTGTGCGAGAGGCCGTGTGTGCGAGAGGCCGTGTGTGTGAGAGGCCGTGTGTGCGAGAGAGCGTGTGTGTGAGAGAGCGTGTGTGTGAGAGAGCGTGTGTGTGAGAGAGCGTGTGTGTGAGAGCGTGTGTGTGAGAGCATGTGAGTGAGAGAGCGTGCGTGCGAGAGACCATGCATATCAGAGAGAGTGTGTGAGAGAGAGCGTATGCGTGAGAGTGTGTATGTGTGAGAGAGGGTTTTTGTGTGAGAGAGATGTGTGTGACAGGGCATGTGTGTGCAAGAGATAATGTGTGCGAGAGTGCATGTGTGTGAGAGTGTGTCTGTGAATGATTGTGTATGTGAGTGAGATTGGTAAAACGTGAAAGAGAGAGTGTGTTTGTGAGAGAGTGTGAGAGAGGGAGATTGTCTGTGAAGAGAGAGAGGGATAATGTGCCTGTGTATGTGAGAGAGTGAGTGACAGTCTGTTGGTGTGTGAGGGAGAGTTGGAGAGAGAGAAAGTTGGAGACAGAGAGTATGTAAGAGAATGAATGTGTGAGGCAGTGCGTGTGTGTGACCGAGTGTGTGTGTGAGAGACTGTGTGTTTTTGAAGAGCTATCGTGTATGTGAGAGTCTCTGTGAGAGAGAGTGTCTGTGTGTTTGAGGAATAGTCCGGGTTTCTGGGAGAGAGGGAGTGTGTGAGGGAGAAAGAGTGTGCGGATGAGAGCGTACCTCGTGTGTCAAATTTCACTCTGAAACACAGGGGAACGAATCATTCAAACTGCTTGATTCTAATTGATAAATAGTCAACTTACGACAAAAGAAATTTAATAACCTCTTTGAAATTAAACTCATATTAATTTCAAACTCCCTTCGCCTTTCAGACATTTCTGGGCAAAATATATTTTCACTGAGAATGAACCCATTAAATATAACAGATTGAGGGGAGTTTAATGTCTGTGACAGAGATCCAGTGTTTGATAAGAAATAAACAAACCAGGAAACATTCACATTGGAAACGGATTACCTGATTTGATCCAATGTCTTAATTAAATACAATCAACAAAACAATGGAGGCGGGCCACCTATTCAACCGGAGCAAATAAATGTATTGTTTTCTAAATTATTTTCAGTACAATTAACCATTCTCCAATAGCTTTGATATCACACACCAGTATGCTACTCAATTGTAGCAGTTAATTTATGTTGAATTAGTTAGTACTAATGTCGCATTGCAAGTTATTGCCAATTGTCAATTAGTTGACCTGTCAGCTGATTTGTACTCTATAATATAAATAATAAAACATGGTTCTCTGTAATTCAAAACCTGCTCCTGCCTGAAATTTGATAAATAATTTGGATTTAATTAAATATTAAACTTCAAATTATCGGATGGAATAATTCAGACATGTGTAATATCTCATCTGTTTGTTAAAGTGGTATACCCGAATTGATAAACTGTTGTAACTCGAAACTATATATATATATAAAACAATAAAGTCCTTGGTAGTTTGTGATCAATAAAGTGTTTCTGAGATTTAATCATTCAGGCAATTCGAGTAACTTTATTATTGAAAATATTGCTGAAGAAAAGGAGATCCAAATTAATCAGTGCACAACTTAATGAAAACAGTTCAGTCAGATCCTCCACAGCCCTGAAACATGGTGAGAAAATGATTGAGAAATGTTCTTGTTCAATCTACGAGCTTGAGGCTCAGATATAATCTATTCTTCTATTGTATAATTTGTTTTATTTCTATAATGTTATATTGTGTACAGCACAGCTCTGCGAGACACGATGTTATTATTATTGCAAAGCTAATATTCTCCTTTTGTAATTAAATTAATCTCTTTGAATTTCAAGCTTTTACTTGTCAATCTCCAGCACTGTGCAGTATGAACATTCCTACAATTTAAATAAAATCATAAGAACAATTCCTGCACTGTCAGCGACTTCCGCCTCTGAGAAAACTCTATGATTAGGTTAGAGACAACGACAAATATTGAAGAGATAATATTCTTGCTGCTGCACATAATTAATACAATAACCGGGTAAATAAACTGCCAAACTGCAATATAAAACTCATATTTAAGTAACTGCAAACGAAATCAGAGAAATAAAAAATAATTCAAATATATCTTTTGTAACTGAACAGTGCTGTAAAATCAATGTTATTATTAAAACAGTTTCAGAAATAATCACAAAATATTCCCAGCCGAGAAACTTTTCCGGTCATGCTAATGGTGTACAAAGCACAGCAGAATTGTGAAAGGAGATTGATGATTAATGATATTAATATGAAAGTATATTTGGATAATATGGTGATAATACCGCATTATAATTGTTTGTCATATTAATTTTACTCACGAATTTGAAAACGGTTTAATTAAATAGTTTCAGACTGCAGTAACGAATTGCGTTCTTAATGACGCCATGGTTTAGTTTAATCAGTAGGTAAAATTTAAAAATGTCTATCAAATCTTTAATTCCTTTCTTTATTTTCGAAACCTGACGCGTTTACTCCCCACAATTGTGTTTCAAGGAGATTCAAACGCGCAAACCTTTTTACATTTAACCAGAAAACGTGTAACTGCTCAATGTCACCCAGTTTGAACAATGCAGAGACAACGTAGAAACAGAAAACCGCTTCACAAATTGTACTTATTCAAAGTCACCCAGACACACCATCTCCTCAGCAGCAAAACACCAAAACTCATTGTAAGGACTGAACCCATTTCATTGAGAAGCAGCTCAATTCTACATTCAACAGAATCAAATGTAACATTTCAAAAACAGCTGAATATCGAATCCAGCAAACCAGTTCGACACCAAATGTATGAATTATCAAACTAAATAGAAATACAGAACAACAGTAACATCATTGTGAGGATGTGGGGTATGTGCAAAATATTTTTGAAACTTTACCACATTTTATTCATGTTGGACCATATTTCAAACGCATTTAAACAGTTGACAGGAGAGATAAAAGCTGCATCCATCAATCCTACCAAGATGGAACATTGAAGAAAAGCCAGACTGTGATTTCAGTAACAAATTATGTTCGGAAAGAGCATTTTAAACTGTGGCTTAGTTTAATCTGCAATCATCACTTTTAAAAAACACTCTAAAATCCTAACTGTTTTCCACCCACAATCGTGTGCCAAACAGTTTCAAATACGTATCTTATTTCATTCAATTACAAAACATGGAAACGCTCAATATCACCGAGTTTAAAGAATATAGAAACGCCAGAATCGTTTCACAAATTTTACTAATTCAAAATCACCCAGACACAATCTCCTCAGCAGAAATACATCAAATTACATCACCGAGAGGCTGAAACTCGTCTCATGGAGAACCAGCTCAATTCTTCAAACACTTTCAATAGAATCAAACAGCATTTCAAGAAAATTTATATCTAGAACCCACCAAATTCGCCTTTCAGCAAGTGAATGAACAATTAAAACAAACAGAAATATGGAAGAATATCATCAGCATTGTCAATAAGCGGGAAGTGTTCAATAAATTGATACAGATACTTCAGCATATTTTGTGAATATTGGGTAGATTTCTAACACTTGTGCAGGAGGTGGTAAAATCTGCAGCCACCAGATGTCACCGAGATTAAACATTGCAGAAATACCAAACTGTTTAACAGGCGTTAGGTATTTAAAGTAACCCAGCCACAGTATCCTCAGCAAATAAACATCAAATCATAACAACCAGGGTCTGAATCCCTCAGCAGAACCTTTTGTCAAGAGACAGAATAATTCCTTTTTCAGCTGAATCACATAAAGCATTCCAACAAAATCTCAATACAGAATCCAGCAAACCCGCAATTCAGTGAACGAATGCGTAGTTAAAATAGAAAAAAATAAATAAAACAAAGACTCAAGTAAAACAGTTCATAAATAATTGAATGGTTCTTACCTGCAGTCACCGTCACCATGGTGCCTTGTCCCCAGTAGTCCATAGCGTCACAGTGTCACATTCCATGGGCAGCTCCGTGCAATAACCGCACCTGCACAAAATAGACAGAAATCCACCATTATTTTGAATATTCACAAACCAGAGACAAGGTAAAGGCACGGTAAATTTTCATTAAACTAGAATTGTACTTGTGGAGATCGCTTGCTGTTCAGAAATGACCCTAATGTTTTATATTTCAGAGTAACACATGATCATGTTCTTGAAATCACCAACTAACGAGTGAATAATTGTCACAGATTTCCATATTAATTATTGTCATTTTGTCAATGCTGGATATGAATAATACTTCACTGTAAATAAAGTTGGATTGTAAAAGCGAGCACTGAGCCAGCCTCAGTTAATTAGTGCTGAGGGGCTTTTTGTATTGACAGTAACTGCTGTGATCCAGTTATCACAGTGAGACACAGCGTGTCAAATACTGCGGCAGACTGTTAACTGTAAAATACAGAGATTTAATTTCACTGCGCGTTCAAAAAACTAACTCTGTCTCTTCCAAGAGCGAATCTGAGTTATTTCAGCTTGTCCTGGTCAATATATTTATAAAGAGGATCGGAACACTTTTAAACATTTAGCGTGTCGTTCCACAGAGATAAAGTGGAAGATTGTTGTACCTTTTCACAAACTAATATTGTGTTTTATTTAAGCCTCATTTACGTTGACAATCCTGCTGTGGCCCTGATCACCAATTTGGACAAACTCTTTCACTGAGGTTTTTGTACGAGGATGTCGCTGTGCACAGCACCGTGACCCCCTGTAGTCACAGTGACAGACACCCGCACAAAAACTGCACTCACTCCCTGTTCAGCCCTGCCGCTCAATATTCACTTCAAATAGACGATTACTTCTGATCGAATTTACAATTTAGACAGCAGTTCATAAAACGCAATGCACATAGACTTTCTCCAAGTATCAGAAATAATACAACGATGAGTATATCCAGGCCTGTAATTACTGAAACTGTTAACAGTAAACATCAACAGACAAAAGCTAATACTTGCAGATCGATTGGTTTGTTCGGTTTTACTGTTTAATTTTCCCTGTGTCAGTTATGTAAGAAGCAGCTTGTGTTTTGACTCTGATCACTGCCATAAATAATTACATTTGGATCAAGTACTGACCTTCAGGTTAAGGTGCAAGTTGCTGAATTCCCTCTCGAGCTGTTCTTGTGCGGGTCCAGCCCTGGTTCCTCTCGCTGTGGTCTCTTGCACAGTAATAGATGGCGGTGTCTTCGGTCTTCAGGTTCGTCATGGCCAAAGAGAAGATGTTGTTTGAAGTGTCTTTGGAAGCAGTGAATCGATCTTTAATGGCTGGGGCGTAGCCGTTGCTGGATGAATCATAGTAGCTAACGAGCCACTCCAGCCCCTGTCCGGGAACCTGGCGGATCCAACCCATCCAGTGGCTGCCAAGATCGAAGCCGCTGGTTCTACAGGTCAGTCTCAGGGAGCCTCCGGGACGCCCGGTCTCTGCCTCCGGCTGAGTCAACACAACATCCGACTGGACATCTGTAAAAATATATCAAAAAGCCCGAGGATTAATGCTGGTGAAATGATTGGTGACTCTGGAACATTCCAGAGAGAGACTAACACTGAGACAGCAACAGTGAGAGACTTAGACAATAAAAACTACTCACGGGATAAGAAAGTCAGCAACAAACTGAGAGAAATGGCCCACCTCATCCTTCTGTTCATTTGGGGAAATGGTTGTGTCAGGAACTCAGTGAGCAAACCAGCTCCCGGACTGTTGGATTCGGGTCCCAGTGAGCGGCATTTAAATACCCGGCAGAAGGGGCGGGTTTCCAGGCGCCGCCTGTTGATTCTCTGGTGGAGGCGGCGACTGGATCCACGTCCCACCTTCCACTCCCCCAACAGAATGGACCCAGAGATTTACTATAGGTTATTGTTAAATAGACATTTATCTGTATCGGGATATTTGTTTGTCTGAATGGATTCATTGTAATGTCTCTCCTCATCCTAATCTAAATTATATTTTCGCACCTGTTAATAAAAGTGAATTCGATTGTAAACTCAGTCCTTTTCTTTCTACTCGTCAACATAATGGGATGAACACAAACAGGTTAAATTATATTAACAGGGAATAAGATGTCTCTCTGTCTGATTTGTAACAACTCCGGTTCTTTATCCCATTAAAACAATAACTTATAACTTAAGTCGGCAGCACGGTAGCACAGTGGCTAGCACTGTGGCTTCACAGCGCCAGTGTCCCAGGTTCGATTCCCGGCTGGGTCACTGTCTGTGCGGAGTCTGCACATTCTTCCCGTGTCTGCGTGGGGTTCCTCCGGGTGCTCCGGTTTCCTTCCACAGTCCAAAGATGTACGGGTTAGGTGGATTGGCCATGCTAAATTGCCCTTAGTGTCCAAAACGGTTCGGAAGGGTTGTTGGGTTCCGGGGATAGGGTGGAAGTGAGGGCTTAAGTGGGTCGGTGCAGACTCGATGAGCCGAATGGCCTCCTTCTGCACTGTATGTTCTATCAGGAGAATTGTTCTCGATTTCTGTAACTAAATACGGGCAATGAATAAAGTGATTTACTTAAAGTGTGGAAGACTCTCATTAAGCAATGTCGGTCTGGGGACAAGAAGAAATTCTCACATTAGACAATGTTTCTCCTGGTATTTCTGGATCTGTCCCTGAGCCTCAGACAGTCCTGTGAACATTAGCGGTAAAAGAAGCCCACTTGTCTGATAAGTAAGCAGCGAGTTGACAGAGAAACAGAAAATTCACATCAGCTTTTGACAGAGAAGTTAATGAATCGGAATAGACACGGCGATCAGTAAAGTTATCCTTCAGCATCCAAATCATTGCCGCTAATTTTACTGACCACCGGCTGTCGAACATTCCCGGGTGTTGGGAACACAGGATATCAGGACTTTGTGGCGTATTAAGCACTATCACAAGAATAAATGTTTTCTCTTCCACTGAAGCAGGTCATGAACTGGTCATTCCTCCACTCATTGGCAGCAATGAGTGTGACTGTTAAACAATGGAAATCAGCACAAATTAAACTGTACAGAACACGGTGCTAATCGGGTTCAAGAGACGCCCCCGTTTCAATGAAGTCAACAACTCCGAAAATATTCCAGGAATCCCGGCGGGTTCAAGGCAGAATTATGATTTTCTTTTAATTTAACTTATTTTTTTTGCAATTCCACTCATCTTATTGGGCTTGTGGACTTGGTCCGTCAACACCACTCACTCTCACTCCATTAGGTTCTTAACAAACGGACTTTAATAACTACAGTGACCTTTACTCGGAATCAATGTAAATTAAATAGCAGTTAGTCCGTTTACTATTTTCCGATGGCGTTTAATCTCAAAGTGAACAGAACATTCACTGAATATGTTGGTTTGATGGATCACCATTTAAAAAGTTTAGTTCATGTGAGACTGAAACATTTATTGTTTAAATGGATAAATCCCATTTTATCCATTCATATTCAGGCTAATCTGCCCCACACAGTATTTGGCAGCAATCCAGCCCCCTGCAGTCAGGCAGGCTCGAAAGTTCAATGTTGTTTACAGGAAACATCTGGATTTTTTTTTTCAAAGATCTGTTTCTTCAGTACTGACCGCTTGGCTGCAAGCCAACTTCAAACTCTTAACATTGTCAATGAGGACTATTTATAAATACATCTACCCAGCAACAGTACTGGAGATCATTTTATGTTTTAAAATTGTGAACCTATTTGAACTGCTCCCCTCTCTAAGGAAAGGATAATTATCCAGCTTCTCTGACCCCTCTGAGCAGCAATATCCCGCTGGAGGATCTCTCCCACATATCATAGCATTGTGATAACTGATAGAAATACAAGCAGACTATCAGACAGACTATCAGACAGAGGGTACATTTTGTAATAGATAAACATGTATATTTATGTATTTTTCCCTGTATTCGTCCATGGAACGTGGGACTCACTGTCAAGATCACCGTGTGATCCCTGTCCTTAATTGCTGGTGAACTGAGTGGTTTGCTGGGCCAGCTCAGAAGGAGCTGAAGGGTCAGACATGTTGCTGTCCGATTGGAGCCACATGTAGGTGAGACCAGGGAGGGATGTCAGATTTCCTTCATTGGTGAAGCAGAGGGGATTTCATGGTCACAGTTAGTATGCATTTCCGATTTATTAATTGAACTCAAATCCCCCCACCGGCTATGGTAGGATTTGTACCCAAGTCCCCGCAGAATTAGCCTGGGCCTTTGGATTACTGGTTCAATGTCATTAATACTCCCCCACCATCCACCCAAAAGATAAAGGGATTACTGATTTGATGTACGGGCCGGGTGTTGGTTGGATGCCTGAATATGTTGATTGACGAATCAGTGAATGAGGTTGATGGATGGATGGATAGTTGGCCCTGAAAGATACTGTTCTACATTCTCAGTTTTGCGTTGATGACTTCACAAATTAAAGCTGGTCCATTATAATTTGTGTCAGTGTAATGCATTCGGTAGCTGAAGCTGTTCGGGGTGAATTCCACCCCCAGACTATCGGGAACTGACGAGATGGACGTCACGAAGAGGAAACTGGAGACATTCCTGCAGTGCTGGTGATTCTTCTCCGCTGATGGTGAATCTTCACCTCAAACACAGAAAGCGGGAACATGATTACATTGAGGAGGGACGGCTGTAATTTTTGGCACATGTCATTTCATGTACAATAAGTCACTCAAGATGTCCTCCCCCAAATCAGTGAAGACACCAGACTTGGGACAGAAATACTGTGGAACTCAGTGGACAGCTGCAGACGTTGAATTACTTTCCAAAACAGTGTAATAACATACTAGGATTCAAAGATTTATTAACGTCACATTAGGTACAGGAGGTTTCATTTCTACCGACACTTTAAAAATCATCTCACACTCCAGTCTGGAGATTCTGTGACGACGAGGTGATCACTGACCAATACAGCGCAGAGGCTGCTGGGTGGCTGCACATTATCCTTGGTGTGGTTTAATTCCAGTTCACATTGAATTCCGGTGAAGATGTGACTTCTTGGTGGCAGAATGGTCAGTGCTATCTCAATTAAATTTAATCTCAATAGATTATGTTAAACATACGAATCTAGGAATGAGGAGCGGAAGTCGGCAATTCAGGCCCTCGAGCCTCCTCCGCCATTCAGTCATCATGGCTGATCTCTTCCTGGTCTCAAATCCACCTCCCTTAAAGGAATTGCATTTACATTTTGTAAAACTAAGTGCGGATCATAATTGGCGAATATAACTTTTTATGTTGTGAGTTGATGATAATTGATTAATATCATTATTTAACTTTGTGAATTGTGACAAGTGGTAATATGCGCCACGGAATTGCTGAACAATGAGCATTTACAGGAAAATAGAATCCAACCATCGCCCACTTGATATTGACTGATATTGCCATCGCTGAATCCCCCACGATCAATACACTGGGGTTACCATTGACCAGAAGCTGTACTGGACTGACCATATAAATGCTGAAGCTACAAGATCCGGTCAGCGTCGAGGAAACCTGCGGCGAGCAACTCACCTTCTGACTCCCAAAGCCTGTTCACCATCTGCAAGGCACAAGTCAGGACTGTAATTGAATATTCTGACACCATGCAGGCCAAAGCAGCCCGCTTGATTGCCACCCTATGCGCAAACACTCATTCCACCCACCACCGAAGAACAATGACAATAATGTACCATCCACAAGATACGCTGCAGCAACGCAGCAAGTCCCCTTTGAAACACCTTCTAACCCAGGACTTCTTCCAGAAGGAAAAGGCAGCTGACACATGGGAAGATGACCACCTGGAAATTCCCCTCCAAATCTTATAGTCTCTGCTCTGCTGACGATGTCGAATGTTTATTGAGATTGATGAAAGTAAGGTGACGAGGTCTACCTCCAAATCACTCACTATCCTGATTTGGAAATATATCACCAAATCTTCGCTGTCGCTGGTTCAAAAACCGACAACTGCCTCCCTAACAGCATCGTCTGTGTACCTACACCAGAGTGACTGCAGAGGTTCAAACGGGCAGTTCACCGCCTCTTTGTGAAAGGCAATTAGCGATGGACAATAAGTCATGGCCTAACCCTCTACGGCCACACTGTACAACTTAATTTAAAACTGCACTTTGTGGAACGAGGGCAATTTGTGAATCTAACTATTTATATTCATAAATGAATGAAAATTGGTAAATAGAATTGCTATGTTTTGGAACATTTATGACCTGCGCCTTCTCTGCTGGAAGATATAAGACATCCCACAGGAGATGCATGATGCAAAGTCATAACCAATATCGGAAAACAAAGTGGACGGAGGAAACTGCAGCAACTATTGGCATATCCTGGAGTATTGTGTTCAGTTTTGGTCTCCTTACTTGAGAAAGGGCGTACTGGCACTGGAGGGTGTGCAGAGGACATTCACTAGGTTAATCCCAGAGCTGAAGGGGTTGGATTACGAGGAGAGGTTGAGTAGACTGGGACTGTACTCATTGGAATTTAGAAGGATGAGGCGGGATCTTATAGAAACATACAAGATTATGAAGGATATAGATAGGATAGATAGGTTGTTTCCACTGGCGGGTGAAAGCAGGACTAGGGGGCATAGCCTCAAAATAAGGGGAAGTAGATTTAGGACTGAGTTTAGGAGGAACTTCTTCACCCAAAGGGTTGTGAATCTATGGAATTCCTTGCCCAGTGAAGCAGTAGAGGCTCCTTCATTAAATGTTTTTAAGATAAAGATAGATAGTTTTTTGAAGAATAGAGGGATTAAGGGTTATGGTGTTCGGGCCGGAAAGTGGAGTTGAGTCCACAAAAGATCAGCCATGATCTCATTGAATGGTGGAGCAGGCTCGAGGGGCCAGATGGCCTACTCCTGCTCCTAGTTCTTATGTTCTTATCTCACTCATAGCAGCACTGGGAAGGCCTTTGCTAGCTTCACACTTTAAACACTTCATCTGCTTGTAGGCCTAATGTTGCTGGAAGAAAGGCGCGGTATTCATGTCGCAAGATTTACTCTGGACATGATCTGCTCCCTCTGCCACATGTCTACCTCTTCACCTTACTTTCGTCAATCTCAATAAACATTCAACACTGTCAGCGGAGTAGGGACTATATGATTTGGGGAAAATTGACTGTCTGCTAAAGCTCCCCTGTCTCATTCACTCCTTCCATGGCAAAATGCACTGCACTGTACAGATTGATGATTCCACATCCGAATGATTCTAAGTGAATAATTGAGTGAAAGATGACCATGTCCCACACCCAACTCTATTCGGCAGCTTCCTCTCCATGCTGCTGATCTTCGCCTTCCCTGAAGATATGGATGAAATCCAGGAGCACACTCGGTCAGGCTGCAACCTCTGCAACCTCAGTCATCAAACGGAGACATAATCAGAATACATCCTCATCAGAGAATTCCTCTACTCTGAAAATCCGATCATCCAGACAAAACATCATCTGTAGAGACTTGTGGACTGTGACCCTGGTGCCCGTATCTTGTTCTTCCTTACCATACGCATGAGGAAAACCGTGGTCGTGGGTCAAGGTGTTGCACTTTCGCCATGGTCACACTAAATGAGAGCAGGCGAGCAAATTCTGCTGCCGAGTTTTCATGGCGAGAGACTGCCTTGAAGTAGAATGTAATGCTGTCATGGGGAAAGCAGACACGACCGTTGTTTTACTCATTAAATGCCCATGGAATAACAGCAAGCTGACCCTTTGGAACAAGCTGATGGTTTATATGGCGTCAACGCCCAGAAACTTGTTGTATGGCTGTGCAACAAGGAACACTTACAGCTGTCAAGAAAAAAAGCTCCGCCAATTCCATCTTTGTTGTCTGCAATGCATTATGGATATTTACTGCCCGGACAAAATCAGAAATGCGGCACTTCTCTCAAAGACAGAGTTTGCAAGTCTCTTTGAGACAATTAAAAAGAGGTGGCTTGCACATTTCCAGTATGGTCGCTAAATGGGACATGGTCACACGACCAAGGAATTTCCACGTTGCGAAGTAGCCGGAGCCACGCACCCAGTGGGAAGCCCGATATTCCGCTTCAATGATTCTTCCAAGTGTGACATAATGTCCCTAAACCTAAACATTGATCAGCACACTTGGGTGCCACCAGCTGCAAACTGAAAAAAATGGCGACACCTCCGGCAGCTGGTGTGAACCACCAGGACCAGTGGATTTAGCAGCTTTGAAATCGACACAAACCGAGAAAATGACAACCCAGAAGACAATTGGGAGCTTCAGGTGCAACATTTGTGGAACTATTTGCTGTGTATCTATTGGAAATAGAAGGATGCCGTGGCCTTTGTGAAATTTAGTTGTGCGCAACATGTGTTTCACACAAACACACACACACACACACAGTCTCTCACACACGCATTCTCTCTGTCTTACACGCACACCCACATTTCACCTTTAAAATTAAAATCCCATGTTAACTTCCTGGGAAGGTTCGGAGACAATGGCCCCAACCATTTTCCAGGTGGTATAATGAATCAATAAACTCTCCCCAACACTATGTTTGTTAGATGAATGTTACATTTCCCATAGACTCCATCCAGCGCCCAGGTAAACATTTCTCCATTTCACAAAGATGAACAAAAATGCATGACCAGGAATTGAGCCGCTTTGCTCTGGTGCTGATCTCAATGTGGGAGAATCAGCCAGCGACACCTGCAATTAGTTACACTTTAGATGTTGGCACCTCCCGCAGAAGGCGATGTGATATTACATTTGTGGAAATGGATTATGGATACATCAACATCATAGATTATATCTGACAGCGACATTTTCACAGTAACTGCAATTGCAAATTTTGGCCAGCAGATGGAATTTAAATCGAGATGCCTTGCATTACATGAAGCAGACATTGCCTCAATAATTACTGCTGTCTCTGCTAATTTTAAATTGGACTTCATCTGTATTTTTGTCAGACTAGACTCTGTCTTTGTTTATAATACACAACAGTCTGTTTAAATTAATACTGCACCAGTACTTGTCAATGTTTATATCACACAATCAATGTGATCCTATTTTCAATATACAGGATCTATCTCTGCAGTTTTGCCACATCCAGTCCTGAATATTAATGAATAAATAAACAAAAAGCCAGCATAGGAGCCTCAATAAAATCCCCCTCTTCAATGATGGGGGACCCCAGCACGTCAGAGCAAAAAACAAGACTGAAAGTTTCTGCCAGAGGTGCCGAGAGGATGATCCATCTCGGCCTCCTCCGGTGGTCTGCATCATCATGGGTGTCAGTCTTCAGGAAATTTGATTCACGCCACACGATATCAAGAAATGGCTGATGGTGCTGCAAATGCATTATCCCTGGCAACGTTCCAGCAGCAATATTGAAGGTTTGTGCTCCAGAACTGGCTGCGCCCCAGACAAGTTTCTCCAGTACAGGAACAGCACTGGCATGTACCCAACAATGTGTAACATTGACAAACATGACCCGTCCACAAAAGGCAGGATAAATCCAACCCGGCTAATTATTTCCCTGTCAGTCCACATTCGATCATCAGCAACTTCATGAGAAGTGTCAAGGATCACCCTGTCACATATCATCTCCATAGCATAATGTCCCCGGCCCTAGCTTCTCAATTCATCATAAGGTCAGAAGTGGGATGTTCGCTGATGATTACTAAATGTTCTGCACCATATTCGACTCCTCTAATACTGCAGCAGTCTGTCTTCTATACAGCAAGACTTGGACAACATTCAGGCTTGGGCTGACAAGTGTCAGGCAATGACCATCCCAAAAAGGGAGATTCTAACCATCTCCCCTGGATTTTAAATGACACTACCGTGATTGAATCCCCCACTGTCAACATCCTCTGGATTATCATTGATTAATAACTGAATTGGAAGAATCTTTTAAATAATATGGCTACAAGAGCAGCTCAGTGGCTGGAAATTCTGCGGTGAGTATTTAACCTCCTGACTTCCTAACCCAGATCCATCATCGTAAGGCAGAAGTCGGGAGTTTAACTGAATGTTCTCCATTTGTCTCACATGTGCCCCTCAAGCAACACGAGAGAATCGCGACGCCATCCAGGACAAAGCAGACGTCTCGACAACTCCCCATCGACCAGCTAAAACATTCACTCCCTGAATCACGGGTGTACAATTCTAGCAGCGTGAACGATATTCAAGAATCTATTGCAGCAACTGCCTCCTTCTATAGCACCTTCCAAACCCACAAACTCAGCCATCTAAAAGGACCAGGCCCCGAGCGGTGCATTGCAACAGCAGGCCTTGCACGTTCCCCGCCAAGCCACACACCATCTTGATGGGAACTATGTTTCTGTTCCTTCACTGTCACTGGTCAAAATCCTGGAATCCCTTCCTATCAGCACTGTGGGTGCACTTGCTCAGGGTGGGATGCAATGGTTCAATAAGAGGGCTCAACACCACATTATCAAGGGCAATTAGGAATTAGCATCAAATGTTGACGCTACTGGTGACGCCAAGATCCTATTAAATCATTTTAAACATATCTCTCAGCTTACATTCACCTAGCCCCCGCCTTGGTTTAAAGTACATTCGGCCGTGTCTCTATCACATTGCAACAGGCTCTCTCTCAGTTTTCCTGCACTCGGCTGAATATCAGTTGTTAATCTACCAGCCCACACCCTGTTTATATTCCAATCATTAATTATGACGCACTGACCCATGTCTAGGTTAATCTGGCAAGAAATGCGTCACAATCGTTATTGCATCAGAACGTTTATCTGTGCATCGTAAACTGGAACAACATTCTGTTTGCATCACATGTGGTTCTGTCTCAATTATTACTCGACTAGATAGTTAGATTCTAATAAAGTAAATCCTGCTTTAGTTAATGCTACACCTGCCCATGTCCCTGTTTATATAACACTAGGCCCTGCCTGTTATTCTTGTATTGTACAATATCCTTCTTATTGCTGCATTGTTTGTGTCTCAATTTGTATCAGTCGACACTCCGCTCGAGCAGAACTCAGTTTAGATTGCACTAGACCCAGTCTCTGCTTATGGTGCCGGCGGCACGGTGGCACAGAGGTTAGCACTGCTGCCTCATAGCTCCAGGGTTCAATTCTTGACTATCGTGCCAAGTTTGCACTTTCTCCCTGTGTCTGAGTGGCTTTCCTCCGGGTGCTCTGGTTTCTTTCCATAGTCCAAAGATGCGTCGGTTAAGTTTATTGGCCATTCTAAATTGCGCAGGTCATGGTGCACGGGCGGGGGATGGGGGAGGGTGATCTTTCATAGGTAGGTGTAGATGCTATGGGCCGAGTGACCTTCTGCCCTATAGGGATTCTATATTTGATCCTAAATCTGCCTATTTTTTCGAGACCTGCTCACTTTTATTAATGCACCAGATGATACCTCTGTTTTTAACTGTGGGCGCATTATTCCACATGTCTTTGAGATGGAAATATAATATATTAAATACATATTTTGGACAAGAAATCAGTATATGGCAACAGCCTGAAACGGGATGTATAGTGTCTCCAGTGTGTGCGATGCAACATTTGATATTAATTTTCAGTGCAGTTAGCGGAATTAGATTTCAGTTGGCATTTCTTCTTTGCCAATGCCCAAGACCAATTTCTGCCCCAGAGAGCTGTATGTGTAGGAGGATGCAGAGTATTGTGTTCCCATGTGCTTGCTGCCCTTGTGATTCTCGGAGGTCTCGGGTATGGAAGGTGCTGTTGAAGAATTCTTGGCGAGTTGTTGCAGTGCATCCCGTCGATGTTACACACTGCAGCTACTGTGTGGCCGTTGTGAAGAGAATGAATGTTGCTGTAACATTAAGTACTCAGTTATTTATCTAATGGTCCTTTGCTTATGTTGCACAATTACAACTGGTCCATTCCCTCAGTTTATTGCACTAGGCCCAGGCAATAGAAGTTAAGTTGCACAATTTGAAATGGCTGCAAGAAGATCAGGGAGATCTGCGGTTGTATGTCCACAAAGCTAGGGTGCTGACAAGACAGATGGCGACGTTTATCTGGGCATAGATCAGCATTGCTCGCTGAAGAATTTTACATTATTACTGTTACCTCAGTTTTTCTTTATCTTCACAATTTCCACCCCAGCCACTTTCGACATTATTGTGCATGGTTTACCACAGCAAATACTGAGGCCGGGTCCAATGTAATATGAACAGAGATATGGCCCAATGCAGAACTGAGGCTGTGACTAATTTAATACAGAGACAGGTTTAAATTAATAGAAACAGAGTCAGGTTCTAGGTTAATGTAAACAGAGACAAACAGGTTCCATGTGTCCATAAGATATAGGAGCAGAATTAGGCCATTCGACCCATCGAGACTGCTCCACCATTAAATCCTGGCCGATATGTTCCGAATCCCCATTCTCCTGCCTTCTTCCAATAACCCCTGAACTCCTTATTGATCAAGGCATGTCCTCTAATTGGTGGCCTAGTTTAATATGAACAATCAGAAACAGATCCTTATTGAATATAAACTGACACGGGTACGAGGTAGTATAACATAAGCAGAGGTGGGTTCACGGCCTGGTACAATACAAAGGCAGGGCCTACTGTCCCTTCAAACACTCGCAGGACAGTTGCATCATTGCTTGGAGGCAAGATGTCGCCAGGACTTCTTCAATCATACTGTCCCCATCAAACATTCCCAGAGCAGCTGCAGATTGCATGAGGGGCTGGTTTAGCACAGCGGGCTAAATAGCTGGGTTGCAATGCAGACCAAAGCCAGCAGCGCGGGTTCGATTACCCTACCGGCCTCTCTGAACAGGCGGTGGAATGTGGCGACTTGAGGCTTTTCACAGTAACTTAATTGAAGCCTACTTGTGACAATAAGCGATTTTTATTATATGGAATTAAATTATTATATGGAATAACTCGCTTAGACACATTAAAGGCCTGGAAATCAAGGGTTCTATACCAGGTAAAAGCTCTTCTGCACTCTTCCTTCCGAGATCCCGAAGCCAGGTTGACAGTGAGGTTAGTTACTGCGTAAAGAAACCTCTGCATCTTTTCATCAAACTCACCCAGGTCAGGTCCAGCAGAGTTCAGATACGGAGTAGATCTCCCTGTGCACATTCATAACAAACACTCACAGGGCAGGTTTAGTGCAGGTTACATGCAAGTAAAGCTTGCTCCACCCTGGGCAAACAAATGCTCCAAGGTCACGGCAGCTTGGTGAAGTACAAGGAAAGATTCTCCGGCCCTGCCACATCAAATCCTCGCCACCAGGTGCAGCCCAGATCAGACATAGAGTAAAATTGTCCTACAGTTCTCATTAAACACTCCAAGATCATTGAATGCTCCAACCACATTTTAGAGTTAAACTCCCTCTACGTATTCCAATTCATTGGATTCAATCCATTTAGTTGGAAACCAATGGGGTGCGATTGGGCTGAGAGAATGTATTGGCCACATGTTGACTTCATGTTGTCGATTAAGCACAATGACCCATCGTGGAGAGTTATGAGAAAGGCAGAGAAAGAGATAGGATGCAGAAAAACTCTACGAACACATTTTGCAGGTCCTTATATTTAGAGATTAGAGGGAATCTTTCCTAATTCTGAACATGGATATCATCATGAAATTTTTCTCATATAACTGATGAATAAAAAATGTCGAAAAACAAGCATTACTGGAATCCGTTGATCTATTTGCATCCTTGCCTCTATTTCAGTGTTGTGTTGGTGGGGAAATATTTGTTTTGTTTTTCTCAGTCCACAATCTAAACTGGGACTTCTATTTCTGTGTACATAAACACCTCACGTATTGATTAGTTTCAACTCCAAATCGTGGTTTATTTTAAGAATATTGACAGTTGGTTAAAATGAATAGAAACTTCCATTGGAACAGATGTTACTTAATTGAAAGAAAAATAGATTTAAATTAAGTATTCATTCTGAAAGTTATGAAGCCTCAATTAATGAAGCATCTTTAACCAGCTACTTTTCCACTGAATGTTACTTTGATTGAAATATTAACCAGTTTAAAGTATTTAAATTAAAACGTAAGGCAGAGGAGTGATCTATTGTCACATTAATCTCAGATCATTCGACATGTTACAACTTGCATTTTAAAATGTAAACATTTGGAAAGAGCTTGCTTTTGTAAAACGCTTTACTCGACCTCAGGACATCCCAACGCCCTTAAAACTCGCTGATATATTTTTGCTGAATTTAGTCACTGCTGTAATGTTGGAAACAGAGCAGGGAATTTGTGCACAGCAAGCTCCCACAAACTGAGATGTGATAAGTGACCAGCTAATCTGTGATTTTAGTTGAAGAACGGACATTGGTCTAGCATACTGGGAAAAGCAGCTCTGCTCTTTAGAATTATGTCAATGAGGTAATCCACCTGAAATGTGAATCTGTTCCTCTCTCTGCTGATGCCCACTGACCTGCTGAGCAGCCTTTTTTGTTGTTTTAGTTTTAGATTTCCAGAATCTGCAGCACTTTGAACAGTTTTGGATTCATTTTCACCATAAGGCCATCAATGGCAAAGTCAGCATTAACTGTCCATCCCGAGGAGCCGGATGTGAACCACCTTTTTGATAAGGTGCACTTCGGGCGGTTTAATTCACATTTGACTTTCTGTAGCATCTTCCCATCAACTGACTTGCTTGCTCGGCAATATCGGAGATAGTTAATAGCCAACCCATCATTGTTGAACTAGAGTTACATACAGGGCAGACAGATTAAGGAGGGAAGCTTTCTTCTCCTGAAGGACATTGGTGAATCTGCTGGACTTGGCGAAATTTCGATAGCTTCATGAGTATTATGAACGACACGATGATTTTTATTTCTGATTTATTAATTCATTCAATTGCTATTTCCCCCAGCTACCATAAAACTATAAGAGGGAGGAGCAGATGTTGGCCATTCAGCTGATGGAATATGATCTGCCATTCAATGAGATCGTGGCTGATCTGATAAAATACACAACTGCTTCCGGTTGCGGCTATGCGGAGCTAAGCCGCACGATTCGGCAGCTCCCGCTACCACGGACATTCGGGCTCGCTAGAGGAGCCCCAACGGAACTTTTTTTGACGTCAACCCGTGGGGAAGGGAAGAGCGAGGTCCCCCTCCAACTTCTATGAAAGGGACCAGAAGTGTAACGGCCAAAAAAATCGGCACTGGAGCAGCGGGAGAAGCGAGGGAAAGAAAACAAAATGGCGGCGGCCAGAGACAAAGGGGAGCTGCAGGAGTTCATCAAGCACTGCTTCGAGGAGCAGCGCGAGGAGATGCGCAAGGAGATGCTGGCGCCTATGCTTTTGGCAATTGAAGGACTCGGGATCAGCCAGAAGGCCCACGAGGTTAAGATCCAGGAGTTAGAGAAAAGAGTCAGTCAGAACGAGGACGAACTCTTGGGCCTGGCGGTGAGAGTGGAGCAGCATGAGGCGCGACACAAGAGGTGGGCGGGAAGACTCGAAGACCTGGAGAACAGGTCGAGGAGAAATAATCTTCGGATCCTCCGTCTCCCTGAAGGATTGGAGGGAGCCGATCCCGGGGCATACGCGAGCACGATACTCGGGGCGATGATGGGCAAGGAGGCCCCTTCGAGGCTGCTGGAGTTGGATGGGGCACACCGGGTGCTGGCGAGGAAGCCCCAGGCAAATGAGCCACCAGGGCGATGGTGGTGAGGTTTCACCTGTTCACGGACAGAGAGTGGGTCCTGAAATGGGCCAAGAAGGAGCGAAGCAGTAAGTGGGACAATGCAGAGATCCGAATATACCCGGACTGGAGCACGGAGGTTGCAAAGCGGAGAGCGGGTTTCAACTGGGCCAAAGCGGTGCTGCACCGAAAAGGAGTGAAATTCGGAATGCTGCAGGCAGCGCGACTGTGGGTCACATACAAGGGCCAACACTATTACTTCGAAACGCCTGAAGAGGCGTGGACCTTTATTCAAACCGAAAAGTTGGACTGTTACTGAGGGTTTGTGAGGGTGGGGGGGATGTTTGAGGTTTGATGTGTGATGGTTGGTGTACATAAGGGGTCAACCACGTGCAGGAATGTTACATGGTCTGGGGGAGAGAGACAAGGCCGCGACAGGAGCTGCGCCAGAGGGGGCGGAGTGGGCTGTGGAAAGCGCGAGGTTTTTCCCGCGCGCGGTAAGAAAGGCGGGAAGGGGAACGAAGGAACGCAGATAGATTGGGGGACTCCCACATGGGGAGGTCAATGGGACAGCGGGGAAAGCCGGGGTCAGCAGGTGTCAGCTGACTTACGGGAGTGACATGGGAGAGCAAAAAAGCTAGACAGGGGTCTAACGGGGGGGAGGGGAGGGGGGAAGGGGGGGAAGGGTTGCTGCTGCACTGACCAAAAGGGAATGGGACACAGAAGAGGTGGTCGGGGCGGGGGTCCCCCGTCTGGGGGACTGGAAGGTGAGGGAGGCGTGGACACGGGACTGGCCCGGAAAAGGAGATGGCTAGTCGGCGGGGTGGGGGGGGGGGTTGCTGAGAGCCCCTCCAATCCGGCTGATAACGTGGAATGTGAGGGGCCTGAATGGGCCGGTGAAGAGGGCTCGAGTGTTCGCGCACTTAAGGGGACTGAAGGCGGACGTGGTCATGCTCCAAGAGACACACCTGAAGGTGGCGTACCAGTTCAGGCTAAGAAAGGGATGGGTAGGACAGGTATTCCACTCGGGACTGGACGCGAAGAATAGAGGGGTGGCAATATTGGTGGGAAAGCGGGTGTCATTTGAGGCCAAGGCTATTGTAGTGGACAATGGAGGGCGATATGTAATGGTGAGCAGTAGGCTGCAAGGGACGTGGGTGGTGTTGGTCAGCGTATACGCCCCGAACTGGGATGATGCAGGATTCATGAAGCGCATGTTGGGGCGCATTCCAGTCCTGGAGATAGGAGGCCTGATAATGGGAGGGGACTTCAATACAGTGTTGGATCCAGCACTGGACCGCTCCAAATCAAGGACTGGAAAGAGGCCGGCGGTGCCAAGGTACTTAAGGGGTTTATGGATCAGATGGGGGGAGTGGACCCATGGTGGTTTGCAAGGCCGCAGGCCAGGGAATTTTCTTTCTTCTCCCATGTACACAAAGCCTACTCCTGGATAGATTTTTTTGTTCTGGGCAGGGTGCTCATCCCGAGGGTGGAGGGGACGGAGTATTCGGCCATAGCCATTTCGGACCATGCCCCTCACTGGGTGGAACTGGAGCTGGGAGAGGAGAGGGACCAACGCCCGCTGTGGCGGCTGGATGTGGGACTGCTGGCGGACGAGGTGGTGTGTGGGAAGGTGAGGGGGTGTATCGAAAGGTACTTGGAGGCCAACGACAATGGGGAGGTGCGGGTGGGCGTGGTATGGGAGGCGTTGAAGGCTGTGATCAGGGGAGAGCTCATTTCCATTAGGGCCCATAGGGAGAAGACAGAGGGCATGGAAAGGGAGAGGTTAGTGGGGGAGATTTTGAGAGTGGACAGGAGATACGCAGAGGCCCCAGAGGAAAGATTACTTGGGGAAAGACGACGGCTCCAGACGGAGTTTGACCTGTTGACCACAGGGAAGGCTGAGGCACAGTGGAGGAAAGCGCAGGGGGCGACCTACGAGTATGGGGAAAAGGCTCGTCGGATGCTGGCACACCAGCTCCGTAAGAGGATGGCAGCGAGGGAAATAGGGGGAGTCAGAGATGGAAGGGGAGCCACGGTTCGGAGTGCGACGAAAATAAACGAGGTATTTAAGGCCTTCTATGAAGAGCTGTACAGATCCCAGCCCCCAGCGGGGGAAGAGGGGACGAGACGATTCCTAGACCGGCTGAGATTCCCGAGTGTGGAGGAGCAAGAGGTGGCTGGTTTGGGGGCACCTATTGGGTTGGAGGAGCTGAGCAAAGGTTTGGGGAGGCCGATTTGGGTTGGAGGAGCTGAGCAGGCGGGGAAGGCCCCGGGACCGGACGGGTTCCCGGTGGAGTTCTACAGGAAGTACGTAGACCTGTTGGCCCCGCTATTAGTGAGGACCTTTAATGAGGCAAGAGAGGAGGGGACACTGCCTCCGACAATGTCGGAAGCGACAATTTCTTTGATCCTAAAGCGGGACAAGGACCCACAGCAATGTGGGTCATACAGGCCGATCTCGCTCCTTAATGTGGAGGCAAAGTTGCTGGCAAAAGTGCTGGCCACGAGGGTCGAAGACTGTGTCCCGGGGGTGATCCATGAAGACCAGGAGGGATTCGTAAAGGGCAGGCAATTAAACAGTAACGTGCGGCGGCTCTTAAACGTGATGATGATGCCATCGGTGGAGGGAGAGGCGGAGATAGTGGTAGTTATGGACGCAGAGAAGGCCTTTGACCGAGTAGAGTGGGAGTACCTCTGGGAGGTGCTGCATAGGTTTGGGTTTGGGGGAGGGTTTATCAGTTGGGTTAAGCTCCTTTACAGAGCTCCGTTGGCGAGTGTAGTGACGAACCGGCGGAGGTCGGAGTACTTACGACTGTACGAGGGACGAGGCAGGGGTGCCCCCTGTCCCCCCTGTTGTTCGCATTGGCGATCAAACCATTGGCCATGTTATTGAGGGAGTCTAATAAATGGAGGGGGGTGGTCCGAGGAGGAGAAGAGCATCGGGTGTCGCTGTATGCGGATGACCTGTTGCTGTAGGTGGCGGATCCAATGGAGGGGATGGTGGCGGTCATGCAGACTCTAAGGGAGTTTGAGGACTTTTTGGGCTGTAAGCTCAATGTAGGGAAGAGTGAGCTCTTTGAATTACAGGCGGGGGACCAAGAAAGAGGGATAGGGGACCTACCGCTGAGGAGAGCGGAGGGGAGTTTTCGGTATCTGGGGATCCAGATAGCCAGGAGTTGGGGGCCCTACCTAAACTGAATCTGACGAGGCTGGTGGAGCAAATGGAGGAAGATTTCAAAAGATGGGACATTTTACCGCTTTCGCTGGCGGGTAGGGTGCAGTCGGTCAAAATGGTGGTCCTTCCGAAGTTTCTGTTTGTGTTTCAGTTCCTTCCCATCGTGATCACTGAGGCCTTTTTAAAGAGAGTAGGTAGGAGTATTATGGGGTTTGTGTGGGCGAACAAGACCCCAAGGGTAAGGAGAGGGTTCCTGGAATGCAGTAGGGACCGAGGAGGGTTGGCGCTGCCAAACCTGGGTAGCAACTACTGGGCAGCAAATGTGGCGATGATCCGCAAGTGGGTTATGGACGGAGAGGGGGCGGCATGGAAGGGGTGGAGATGGCGTCCTGTAAAGGAACGAGCCTGGGGGCGTTGGTGACGGCACCGCTGCTGCTCTCACCGTCAAAATATACCACGAGCCCGGTGGTGGCGGCAACACTAAGGATCTGGGGCCAGTGGAGACGGCTCAGGGGTGCAATGGGAGCATCGATGTGGTCCCCGATCAGGTGTAACCACCGGTTTGTCCCGGGGAAGATGGACGGGGGGGGGGGTGTTCCAGAGCTGGCATCAGGTGGCGATTAGAAGAATGGGTGACCTGTTCATTGACGGGACGTTTGCGAGTCTAGGGGCACTGGAGGAGAAGTTCGAGTTACCCCCGGGAAACGCCTTTAGATATATGCAGGTGAGGGCTTTTGTGAGGCGACAGTTGAGGGAGTTCCCGTTGCTCCCGGCACAAGAAATTCAAGACAGCGTGATCTCGGGTGTATGGGTCGGGGAGGGCAAGGTGTCGGCAAGACACCAGGAGATGAAAGAAAAGGGGGAAGCGCTGGTAGAAGAGTTGAAGGGTAAATGGGAGGAGGAGTTGGGGGAAGAGATCTAGGAAGGTTTGTGGGCTGATGCCCTAGGTAGGGTTAATTCCTCCTCCTTGTGTGCCAGGCTCAGCCTGATACAATTTAAGGTGGTTCACAGAGCTCACATGACGGGGGCGAGGTTGAGCAGGTTCTTTGGGGTAGAGGACAGATGTGGAAGGTGCTCGGGGAGCCTGGCGAACCATGTCCATATGTTTTGGTCATGTCCGGCACTAGATTGGTTCTGGAGAGGAGTGGTGGGAGCAATATCTCAGGTGGCGAAAGTCCGGGTCAAGCCAAGCTGGGGGCTAGCACTATTTGGAGTAGTGGATGAGACGGGAGTGCAGGAGGCGAAAGAGGCCGGCATTCTGGCCTTTGCATCCCTAGTAGCCCGGTGAAGGACCTTGCTAATGTGGAAGGAGGCGAAGCCCCCCAGCGTGGAGGCCTGGATAAATGATATGGGTGGGTTCATAAAGTTGGAGAGAATTAAGTTCGCCTTGAGAGGGTCTGCGCAGAGGTTCTACAGGCCACCGGTGGCAACCATTCCTAGACTATCTCGCGGAGCGTTAGAGGAAGGTTGGTCAGCAGCAGCAACCTGGGGGGGGGGGGGGGGGATGCCCTGGGAGGGGGGGGGGGAGGGGGGCTGCCTGGGAGGGTGGACGAGCAAGAGTTAACATGAAGGGTTGGGGAAACTGGCACGTACGGGAGAGAGCCAGTGTACAAAGCTATGTAAATATATCATCTTGTCATGTATATCTTGCTCCGCGCAATTTCTTGCTCTTTTGTTACCGGGGTAAGGTGCCGCTCATTTCAGATGAGGATGAGGAGGAATTTCTTCTCTCAGAGGGTAGTGATTCTATGGAATGCTTATTGTTATTGTTTGTAAGGGAGAAAAAGTGTGTTAAAAAACTTTAATAAATATATATATTTTTTTAAATCCACAACTCCACTTTGCCGCCTTATCCCCATAACCCTTGATTGCCTTACTGATGAAAAATCTGCCTGTCTCAGCCTTGAACATATTTATTGATCAGGCCAACTCTCTACGGCAAAGCATTCCATAGAATCGCTACCCTCTGAGAGAAGAAATTCCTCCTCATCCTCGTCTGAAATGAGCGGCACCTTACTCTGAGATTGTGCCCTATGGCCCTAGACTCACCCACAAGCCGAAACAACCCCTATAGTCTCCACTGTCAAGCCCCTTAAGAACACTATATATCTCAGAAAGTTCACCACTCATTCTTCTAAACTCCAATGCGTGTCGGCCTAACCGACTTAAGCTCTGCCCATGTCAGTCTCTGAGGTGCAATTGGTCAGCGTGTTTGGCTGTTCACCGAAAGGCCTGTGATTGAAGGCCAGATTCTTCTTTTTCTGCTGACAGGTAGAGTAACGATGGGCCGAAAGGTCTCTTTCTGTGCTGTGAAATGCTACCTAGCTTTGAAAATCCCTCCATACTCGGGCTTAACCGAAAGAACCTTCTCTGGACTGCCTCCAAAATATCTATCCTTATATAAGGAGACCAAAACTGTTCACAACATTACAATATGCCCTGGTGGAATTTGTACTCCTGTGTCTGGAGTATTAGTTCAGACCTCCAGATTACCAGTTTTGTAATAATATTGCGAGACTATCCCAAAGACTGTAATATCATCACATCTAAAAGGTGGAACAATTGAACATGAAACACTCCTGCATTGGATCACACGTCTGGATCATGTGCTCGGGTATCTGTTGTGGGAGGTGATATTGATTCGACTGAGACAAGACTGTTAACCTATCATGGTTTGCTTTTTGACATTCTGAAATATTGCTCGGGGAATCTAAAGTTCAAACTCAGGGTCCAGTCTTACATGGGTCAATTTAATTTTTAGAGGCTGGTCTTTTATTAGTCTTGGGTCTTATGCTGACACGATGCTAATGGTGAATCGGATTCCATTGGCTCCATACAAAATATCAGTTATTCCAAAAATAGAGCAAGGCAGAAACATAAGTACAATTTGATCTTCCCACTGCATGAGCTGCACGATCAGAGCGGTTGGAAGCTGGGATTGTTTTCCTTTAACCGAGCAGGTTATGGCAAGGCCTGGTAAAAATGTTCAAAATTAAGAATTGTTTTGTTTGATTAATTAGGAAGAAACTTGATTCACTGGCAGGAGGGTCAGAAAAAGAGGACACTGATTAATTAGATATTAATTAATTCCCCCCCCTCTCTAATTCTAAACCGATCAAATTGCAACATGACTAGACAGGGCGGATACAGAAAGGATGGTCCCGATGGTGGGGAAGCTAGAACGAGGGGTCACCATCTAATAATACGAGGTAAACCATTTAGGATTGTGATGAGGAACAGTATCTTCACCCTGGGAGCCGTGAATCTGTGGAATTCTCTACCACAGAACGAAGTTGAGTCGAAAGTATTGCATGTTTTAAAGAAACAGTTAGACATAGCTCTTGGGGATCAAAGCTCTAAAGGGACCAAATGAAACGGGGAAAAGCGGAGCAGGCTCGAAGGGCAGAATGGTTTACTCCTGCTCTATTTTTTATGTCACTGTATTACATCAAATCCGTTCTCAAGCCGAATGAGACCCTGTCTTTATTTAAATTAAAGTAAACCCTGTCCCTGTCTATACTACACTGTTCTGTTTCTGTTACACGCATTTAATACTACATTAGACCATGCATAGGATTATATTACATTAAGTTCCGCCTCTTTTATGTTCGACAGGAATTTGTCTCTTTACATCACACTAGGGCCTAACTCTATTGATATTACATTAAGTTCCGCCTCTTTTATGTTCCACAGGAATTTGTCTCTTTACATCACACTAGGGCCTAACTCTATTGATATTTTACCGGACCATGTTCCTGTTGCCTGTCTCGATATAACAAATGATTGTATATATTTGCTTGTTTGTACGAGTACAATCATTGTTGATTTGGAGATTATATTCATTTTTGTTAATACCTATAAGTAGTTCTATGAAATTTGTATTTGCTCTGCTATCATGTGGGTAATATTGAGTTCAATATTTTACCAACGTCCCAGTAATGAACTGGGCTTGAGGGACAGGTCTACATATGAACACCGGTGCACAGCACTTTCCAAAAGTTAATGGAAATCTCTGTTTTGTTCAAAATGATGAATTTACTCTTGTGCTACACTCTATCCATTGGAAAGTTGTTTTATGGCGTGGATTATTTTCCTGCCTCGTTTTATATTCACCAATCATCTGATACACTGGCAATGTTAGACAGATCAGTGCTTTCACAGAATCCCCAGATTGGCACCCACAGGATAAATGTCCACCCAATCATAGAACTCTCATTTGGCTAAGAAGAGCAAGTGAATTCTCTGCAAAAAGGTATTGACCGTTCGTGTAGGTGTTTATATAAAATATTGTTCTTAAGTTTTGCACCTGTAATCGATCACGGCGTAATGTTATCTTCAGAATTAATTGTTTCACTTTGCGATGTCCTCATGCATCTCGGCCCTAATCTCTGGTATGAATTCCGTACTCATCCTTACCTCAATTCCCTTAATAAATATAACCTGCCTCGTCGACCAAGTTTTTAATCACCTGACCTAATAAGTCTTTACACATATATTAATCCAGACCCTACAGCAGCAATGACTGCAATAGACCCTACCTCAGTTTATAATATTCTAGACACTGAATCAATAATCACTGCTCTGTATCCTATATCATTTAAGGGTAATCAACCTTTGTATCAGTGATTTCTGCACCAGAACCTGTCTCGGTTTATGCTAGTCTAGACCTTGCATCAGTAATCACTGCAATAGATCCAATCGCAGTCGCACTGTTGCTTCACAGCGCCAGAGTCCCAACTGTGCACGTTCTCCCCGTGTCTGCGTGGGATTCCATCGGGTGCCCCGGTTTCCCCCCACAAGTCCCGAAAGATGTGCTGTTCGGTAATTTGGACATTCTGAATTCTCCGTCTGCGTACCCAAACAGGTGGCGGAATGTGGCGACTAGAATTTCTTCACAGTAACTTCATTGCAGTGCTAATGTCACCTTACTTGTGACAAAAATATTATTGGATTAGTTTAGGTTAATCTCCACCCTATATGAGTGATAATCGTTTTAGACCTTGTCACAGAGTCATGGAGAATTAGCGGTTTACAATACAGAAGGGTGCCCTTCACCCACCATATCTGCGATGGCAATCAAGCACCTTTCTATTCTAAGATCATCCATAGATGGTCTTCCTACCATAAAACCATAAGACACAGGAGCAGAATTCGACGATTAGACCACTCGAGTGTGCTCCGCATTTAATCACGACTGTTATGTTTCTCATAGCCTATCTACTGCCTTCTCGCCATAACCCCTGATCCCCTTATTAATCAAAAAACTATCTATCTCTGTCAGACTGGTTAGATAAAGGGAAAGATCCCTCGGCACTGCCACATCAAATGCTCACCACTCTGTGCAGCTCAGGTTAGATACAGGGTAACGTTTTCTCTACAGTTCTCATTAAACCCTACAAAGTAATTGAATACTCCAACCACATTTTAGAGTAAAACTCCCTCTATATATTCCAATTAATTGGATTCGATCCATTTAGTTGGAAGCCAATGGGGTGAGATTGGGCTGAGAGAATATATTGGGCACATGTTGACTTCAAGTTGTCGATTAAAGGCAATGGCCCATCGTGGAGAGACATGAGACAGAACCAGTTAGGAGAAAGACACAGATATCAGAGACAGGAAAACTCTACGAACACATTTCGCATGTCATTATATTTCGAGATTAGAGGGACACTTTCCTAATTCTGAACATGGATATCATCATGAATTTTTTCTCATATAACTGATAAAGAAACAAATGTCCAAAAACAATCACTACTGGAATCCGTTGATCTATTTACATCTTTATCTATATTTCTGTGCTGTGTCGGTGGGGAAATAGTTGTTATGTTTTTGTCAGTCTATAATCTAATCTGAGACTTCTATTTCTGTGTTTATTTACATAAACACCTCACTAGTCACAATTAAATGTTCATGTCAGCAAAACGAGATAAACACAGTCACATTGATTAGTTTCAACTCAAAATAGCGGGTTATTTTAAGAATATTGACAGTTGGTTAAAATGTATAGAAACTTCCATTAGAACAGATGTTACTTAATTGAAATAAAAAATACATTTAAATTAAGTATTCATTCTGAAAGTTCTGATGCCTCAATTAATGAAGCATCTTTAACCAGGCTGTTATTCCACTGAATATTAATTTGATTGAAATAGTAACCGATTTAAACTAGATAAATTAAAACATCAGGCAGAGGAGTGACCGATAGTCACAGTAATCTCAGATCTTTCAACATATTACAACTTGCGTTTTAAAATGTTAACATTTGGAAAGAGCTTGCTTTTGTAAAACCCTTTACCCGACCTCAGGACATCCCAACGCCCTTAAAACTCACTGATATATTTTGCTGAATTTAGTCACTGCTGTAATGTTGTAAACGGAGCAGGGAATGTGTGCACAGCAAGCTCCCACATACTGAGATGTGATAAGTGACCAGCTAATCTGCGATTTATGTTCAAGAACGGACATTGGTCGAGGATACCGGGAAAATCAGCTCTACTCTTTAGAATTATGTCAATGAGGTGGCCCACCTGAAATGTGAATCTGTTCCTCTCTCTGCTGATGCTCACTGACCTGCTGAGCAGCCTTTTTTGTTGTTTTTGTTTTAGATTTCCGGAATCTGCAGCACTTTGCACAGTTTTTAAAATTCATTCTCGGCCTATGACCCTCACTGGCAAAGTCAGCATTAACTGTCCATCCTGAGAAGCCGGATGTGAACCACCTTTTAGATAAGGGGCACATTGGACAGTTGAATTCACATTTGAGTTTATGTAGCAGCTTCTCTTCGGCTGACTTGTTTGTTCGGCAATACCAGAGGTAGATAAACGTCAACCACATCACTGCTGAACTAGTCACATATAGGCCAGACAGGGTAAGGAGGGAAGATTTCTTCTCCTGAAGGATGTTGGTGAACCTGCTGAGCTTTGGGAAATTTCGATAACTTCATGAGCATTATGAATGACACGACGATTTTTATTTCGGATTTATTAATTCATTTAATTGAAAGTTCCCCCAGGTGCCATAAAACCATAAGAGGGAGGAGCAGCAGTTGGGACATCACGGTAGCACACGTGGATAGCATTGTGGCTTGACAGCACCAGGGTCCCAGGTCTGATTCCCCTCTGGGTCACTGTCTGTGCGGAGTTTGCACGTTCTCCCCGTGTCTGCGTGGATTTACTCCGGGTGCTCCGGTTTCCTCCTACAGTCCAAAGACGTGCAGGTTAGGTGGATTGGCCATGCTAA